>NW_026606774.1:5000-47500 GCF_029890125.1 Rhinichthys klamathensis goyatoka | reverse complement strand
TCACTCTCTCTCCCCCCCATCATGAGTGGACACGCCCCCTACTGCTGATTGGCTCACTCTCTCTCCTCCCCCATCATGAGTGGACACGCCCCCTACTGCTAAATAGCTCACTCTCTCTCTCCTCCCCATCATGAGTGGATACGCCCCTCACTGCTGATTGGCTCACTCTCTCCTCCCCCATCATGAGTGAATACGCCCCCTACTGCTGATTGGCTCACTCTCTCATCTTTTAAGAATTTGTAGATATTTGGACTGGAAACAAGACAAAAATACTAAGTAAGAAAAGCATTTTTTGCAGTGTGTGTCACACAAACAAGCCACGGACAGACGAGCCCTTGTGCGATGTGTGTGTACCTCGGCCAGCATGGCCTGCAGCTCGGCCTCGCAGCGCTCCAGCTCCAGGGTCTTGGTGCAGAACGACTCCTTGAGGCTGATCTCGTTCTCCTCTCGCTCTCTCAGCTGGGCGTTGAGCTCCTTCATCTGACCCCGCAGGGCCACCATCTCTCCGGCGCGCTGCGTCACCTCGGCCTGACTCTCCCGAAGCTGCTGCTTCAGCAGAGAGATCTCACCCGCCTTCTGACACACCTGCACACACACACACACACACAATGGAAACTGGAAACAAGACAAAAACACTGATTGAGAAAAGCATTTTTTGCAGTGTTGTCTTCAGACTGACCTCCCACTTGGTCTCCTCGAGTCTGGGCAGAATATCGGCCTGTTCCTTCCTGAAGTCCAAGCACTTCTTCTCCAGTTCTTCTCTCTGAGCGAGCAGGAGCGTCATCTCGTCCTGGAGCCGGCGCTTGTCCTGCTGGAGACGCCCGATCTGGGCCTGCAGTGCATGCTGGGAGCGCTGGGCCCGTCGGGTCACCTGCAGGAGCGCGGGAACATGCTTTAGTTTGGGGGTGCTGGGTTTTTATTGTTTTTTTTTTTTTTTGGGGGGTGGGTGAGCCTACGTTCTGAAGTAGCGCTGCGCTGCTACACTACGTGAACTAGAGACAGAGAGAGAAGATGAAGAGTTGAATAAAGTCGTTATTTTTGGGGGGTTTTGCGCACAAAAAGTATTCTCGTCGCTTGATAAACTTAAGGTTGAGCCACTGTAGTCACTCGGACTATTTTAACGATGTCTTTAATAACTTTCTGGGCCGGCAAGTTTCAATTACAATAGAAGCCTATGGAGGAGTGAGACAGCTCTCAGATTTAATCACAAATATCTTAATTTGTGTTCCGAAGATGAACGAAAGTCTTACGGGGTTGAACAACATGAGGGAGAGTCATTACTGACAGAGTTTACATTTTTGGGTGAACTAACCCTTGAAGCCATCCTAGGTGTATATGACATTCTTCTTTCAGACGAATACAATCAGTTATATAAAAAAATCTCCTGGCTCTTCCAAGCTTTATAAATGTGAATGGGTGTATGTCTCTGGAATGTCTCATCTATCCATGATAAAAGTGCATCTATCCATGATAAAAGTGCATCTGTCCATCATAAAAGTGCATCTGTCCATCATAAAAGTGCATCTGTCCATCATAAAAGTGCATCTGTCCATCATAAAAGTGCATCTGTCCATCATAAAAGTGCATCTATCCATGATAAAAGTGCATCTATCCATCATAAAAGTGCATCTATCCATCATAAAAGTGCATCTATCCATCATAAAAGTGCATCTATCCATGATAAAAGTGCATCTGTCCATCATAAAAGTGCATCTGTCCATCATAAAAGTGCATCTGTCCATCATAAAAGTGCATCTATCCATCATAAAAGTGCATCTGTCCATCATAAAAGTGCATCTGTCCATCATAAAAGTGCATCTATCCATCATAAAAGTGCATCTGTCCATCATAAAAGTGCATCTGTCCATCATAAAAGTGCATCTGTCCATCATAAAAGTGCATCTGTCCATCATAAAAGTGCATCTGTCCATCATAAAAGTGCATCTATCCATGATAAAAGTGCATCTATCCATCATAAAAGTGCATCTGTCCATCATAAAAGTGCATCTGTCCATCATAAAAGTGCATCTATCCATCATAAAAGTGCATCTGTCCATCATAAAAGTGCATCTGTCCATCATAAAAGTGCATCTGTCCATCATAAAAGTGCATCTGTCCATCATAAAAGTGCATCTGTCCATCATAAAAGTGCATCTGTCCATCATAAAAGTGCATCTATCCATGATAAAAGTGCATCTATCCATCATAAAAGTGCATCTGTCCATCATAAAAGTGCATCTGTCCATCATAAAAGTGCATCTGTCCATCATAAAAGTGCATCTGTCCATCATAAAAGTGCATCTGTCCATCATAAAAGTGCATCTGTCCATCATAAAAGTGCATCTATCCATGATAAAAGTGCATCTATCCATCATAAAAGTGCATCTGTCCATCATAAAAGTGCATCTGTCCATCATAAAATCTGTCCATCATAAAAGTGCATCTGTCCATCATAAAAGTGCATCTGTCCATCATAAAAGTGCATCTGTCCATCATAAACGTGCATCTATCCATGATAAAAGTGCATCTGTCCATCATAAAAGTGCATCTGTCCATCATAAAAGTGCATCTGTCCATCATAAAAGTGCATCTATCCATCATAAAAGTGCATCTGTCCATCATAAAAGTGCATCTGTCCATCAAATGCATCTATCCATCATAAAAGTGCATCTGTCCATCATAAAAGTGCATCTGTCCATCATAAAAGTGCATCTATCCATCATAAAAGTGCATCCATCCATGATAAAAGTGCATCTGTCCATCATAAAAGTGCATCTGTCCATCATAAAAGTGCATCTGTCCATCATAAAAGTGCATCTATCCATCATAAAAGTGCATCTATCCATCATAAAAGTGCATCTGTCCATCATAAAAGTGCATCTATCCATCATAAAAGTGCATCTGTCCATCATAAAAGTGCATCTGTCCATCATAAAAGTGCATCTGTCCATCATAAAAGTGCATCTGTCCATCATAAAAGTGCATCTGTCCATCATAAAAGTGCATCTGTCCATCATAAAAGTGCATCTGTCCATCATAAAAGTGCATCTATCCATGATAAAAGTGCATCTATCCATGATAAAAGTGCATCTATCCATCATAAAAGTGCATCTATCCATGATAAAAGTGCATCTATCCATCATAAAAGTGCATCTATCCATCATAAAAGTGCATCTATCCATGATAAAAGTGCATCTATCCATCATAAAAGTGCATCTATCCATGATAAAAGTGCATCTATCCATGATAAAAGTGCATCTGTCCATCATAAAAGTGCATCTATCCATGATAAAAGTGCATCTATCCATCATAAAAGTGCATCTATCCATCATAAAAGTGCATCTATCCATCATAAAAGTGCATCTATCCATGATAAAAGTGCATCTATCCATCATAAAAGTGCATCTGTCCATCATAAAAGTGCATCTGTCCATCATAAAAGTGCATCTGTCCATCATAAAAGTGCATCTGTCCATCATAAAAGTGCATCTGTCCATCATAAAAGTGCATCTGTCCATCATAAAAGTGCATCTGTCCATCATAAAAGTGCATCTATCCATGATAAAAGTGCATCTATCCATCATAAAAGTGCATCTGTCCATCATAAAAGTGCATCTGTCCATCATAAAAGTGCATCTGTCCATCATAAAAGTGCATCTGTCCATCATAAAAGTGCATCTGTCCATCATAAAATCTGTCCATCATAAAAGTGCATCTGTCCATCATAAAAGTGCATCTGTCCATCATAAAAGTGCATCTGTCCATCATAAAAGTGCATCTATCCATGATAAAAGTGCATCTGTCCATCATAAAAGTGCATCTGTCCATCATAAAAGTGCATCTGTCCATCATAAAAGTGCATCTATCCATCATAAAAGTGCATCTGTCCATCATAAAAGTGCATCTGTCCATCAAATGCATCTATCCATCATAAAAGTGCATCTGTCCATCATAAAAGTGCATCTGTCCATCATAAAAGTGCATCTGTCCATCATAAAAGTGCATCTGTCCATCAAATGCATCTATCCATCAT
Organism: Rhinichthys klamathensis goyatoka; assembly: GCF_029890125.1. NCBI lineage: Eukaryota > Metazoa > Chordata > Actinopteri > Cypriniformes > Leuciscidae > Rhinichthys > Rhinichthys klamathensis. Next base: position 43,467 of record NW_026606774.1, on the reverse strand, counting down.
AAAAGTGCATCTGTCCATCATAAAAGTGCATCTATCCATCATAAAAGTGCATCCATCCATGATAAAAGTGCATCTGTCCATCATAAAAGTGCATCTGTCCATCATAAAAGTGCATCTGTCCATCATAAAAGTGCATCTGTCCATCATAAAAGTGCATCTATCCATCATAAAAGTGCATCTGTCCATCATAAAAGTGCATCTATCCATGATAAAAGTGCATCTATCCATCATAAAAGTGCATCTGTCCATCATAAAAGTGCATCTATCCATCATAAAAGTGCATCATAAAAGTGCATCTATCCATCATAAAAGTGCATCTGTCCATCATAAAAGTGCATCTGTCCATCATAAAAGTGCATCTGTCCATCATAAAAGTGCATCTGTCCATCATAAAAGTGCATCTGTCCATCATAAAAGTGCATCTGTCCATCATAAAAGTGCATCTGTCCATCATAAAAGTGCATCTATCCATGATAAAAGTGCATCTATCCATGATAAAAGTGCATCTATCCATCATAAAAGTGCATCTGTCCATCATAAAAGTGCATCTGTCCATCATAAAAGTGCATCTATCCATCATAAAAGTGCATCTATCCATCATAAAAGTGCATCTGTCCATCATAAAAGTGCATCTGTCCATCATAAAAGTGCATCTGTCCATCATAAAAGTGCATCTGTCCATCATAAAAGTGCATCTGTCCATCATAAAAGTGCATCTGTCCATCATAAAAGTGCATCTGTCCATCATAAAAGTGCATCTGTCCATCATAAAAGTGCATCTGTCCATCATAAAAGTGCATCTATCCATGATAAAAGTGCATCTATCCATCATAAAAGTGCATCTGTCCATCATAAAAGTGCATCTGTCCATCATAAAATCTGTCCATCATAAAAGTGCATCTGTCCATCATAAAAGTGCATCTGTCCATCATAAAAGTGCATCTATCCATGATAAAAGTGCATCTGTCCATCATAAAAGTGCATCTGTCCATCATAAAAGTGCATCTGTCCATCATAAAAGTGCATCTATCCATCATAAAAGTGCATCTGTCCATCAAATGCATCTATCCATCATAAAAGTGCATCTGTCCATCATAAAAGTGCATCTGTCCATCATAAAAGTGCATCTATCCATCATAAAAGTGCATCCATCCATGATAAAAGTGCATCTGTCCATCATAAAAGTGCATCTGTCCATCATAAAAGTGCATCTGTCCATCATAAAAGTGCATCTATCCATCATAAAAGTGCATCTGTCCATCATAAAAGTGCATCTGTCCATCATAAAAGTGCATCTGTCCATCATAAAAGTGCATCTATCCATCATAAAAGTGCATCTGTCCATCATGAAAGTGCACCTGTCCATCATAAAAGTGCATCTGTCCATCATGAAAGTGCATCTGTCCATCATAAAAGTGCATCTGTCCATCATAAAAGTGCATCTGTCCATCATAAAAGTGCATCTATCCATCATAAAAGTGCATCTATCCATCATAAAAGTTCATCTGTCCATCATAAAAGTGCATCTGTCCATCATAAAAGTGCATCTATCCATCATAAAAGTGCATCTGTCCATCATAAAAGTGCATCTGTCCATCATAAAAGTGCATCTGTCCATCATAAAAGTGCATCTGTCCATCATAAAAGTGCATCTGTCCATCATAAAAGTGCATCTGTCCATCATAAAAGTGCATCTGTCCATCATAAAAGTGCATCTATCCATGATAAAAGTGCATCTATCCATGATAAAAGTGCATCTATCCATCATAAAAGTGCATCTGTCCATCATAAAAGTGCATCTGTCCATCATAAAAGTGCATCTATCCATCATAAAAGTGCATCTATCCATCATAAAAGTGCATCTGTCCATCATAAAAGTGCATCTGTCCATCATAAAAGTGCATCTGTCCATCATAAAAGTGCATCTGTCCATCATAAAAGTGCATCTGTCCATCATAAAAGTGCATCTGTCCATCATAAAAGTGCATCTGTCCATCATAAAAGTGCATCTGTCCATCATAAAAGTGCATCTATCCATGATAAAAGTGCATCTATCCATCATAAAAGTGCATCTGTCCATCATAAAAGTGCATCTGTCCATCATAAAATCTGTCCATCATAAAAGTGCATCTGTCCATCATAAAAGTGCATCTGTCCATCATAAAAGTGCATCTATCCATGATAAAAGTGCATCTGTCCATCATAAAAGTGCATCTGTCCTAGGGCTGAGCGATTTTATCGATTCTGCGATATAAATCGATATTTTTTCTCCCAAGAAAGTATCGATTTTTAGGCCGCGAGTATCGATACATAAGTCCCATTCAAATCCCCCGTGTTAAACCCGTTCGCGTTGCATGAAGAGTGATTTGGTCAGCCAGCCGCTAGTGGCCAGCTGCGCGCGTGCATCGATATTGACGAAAATCCAGCTGTATTCAAACAACAACTTAGCTCTCCTTGTTGGCTAGGCTCCTTGCATGCTGGCTAGTAGCTTTTTTTAAAGCTGGGTCTCCGAAATTGACAGCGCTGTGTTGGACAGATTTGTGCAGCGGTGTTCCGTGAGTGAGAAAGTGCGCGAGGTACGGATGAGTGTGTGTGTGTGTGTGTGTGAGAGAGAGAGAGAGAGAGAGAGAGAGCGAGAGCGAGGTAGTGCTGCGTGAATGCGCTGCGGCGCTCTGCAATCAAATACGATTTTAAATAGGCTTAGTAAAAAAAAAAAAAATGTAAAAAAAATCGTATTCGGTGGTGGAAAACGCCGGCTTTAGGCGCATGGTGAACGCGATGGAGCCCCGCTATCCTATTCCAACCCGCGAACACCTCATCAAGGTTTGCATTCCCAGGCTGTACACTCAGGCAAGAGCACACGTCAAAGCCTCCCTGGCCAGCGCGGAGAGAGTTTCCCTGACGTGCGACGGCTTGACCTCGCGCACAACTGAAGCACGTCACATGTTCAGTGTCAAGCTAAAAAAGCTGTCAAAGAAAAGGCAGTGCAAAGAAACTGTTCACAACAGGCCACTTGCTGCACCTTTTAACTCTCCATTGAAAAGTAAATAAAGTGCAGTATTGCAATTAACAAAGGCTTATAAGCTACAGTTTGCACTGTTGTCTTTCAATAAATAGAACTAATTTTCTCTACACATATTTGATTCATTTTGTCCAGCATTTGCAAGCTGTACTCTCTGCCCAGTCAGAGACATATATTGTGTAAATGATGTTTTCAGTTTTCAGTTCAATTAATTCAATCCAAGTAAATGGAAGACTCACAAGATGTCACCAAAATCACTCTGTCCCCTTTAAATCTTTCAGAAAATGATGTAAGTGTATCGAATTATATCGAATCGTATCGTTGGCTGAATATCGTGATATATATCGTATCGTCAGCCGAATATCGTGTATCGTATCGTATCGTGAGATTAGTGTATCGCTACAGCCCTAATCTGTCCATCATAAAAGTGCATCTGTCCATCATAAAAGTGCATCTATCCATCATAAAAGTGCATCTGTCCATCAAATGCATCTATCCATCATAAAAGTGCATCTGTCCATCATAAAAGTGCATCTGTCCATCATAAAAGTGCATCTATCCATCATAAAAGTGCATCCATCCATGATAAAAGTGCATCTGTCCATCATAAAAGTGCATCTGTCCATCATAAAAGTGCATCTGTCCATCATAAAAGTGCATCTATCCATCATAAAAGTGCATCTGTCCATCATAAAAGTGCATCTGTCCATCATAAAAGTGCATCTGTCCATCATAAAAGTGCATCTATCCATCATAAAAGTGCATCTGTCCATCATGAAAGTGCACCTGTCCATCATAAAAGTGCATCTGTCCATCATGAAAGTGCATCTGTCCATCATAAAAGTGCATCTGTCCATCATAAAAGTGCATCTGTCCATCATAAAAGTGCATCTATCCATCATAAAAGTGCATCTATCCATCATAAAAGTTCATCTGTCCATCATAAAAGTGCATCTGTCCATCATAAAAGTGCATCTATCCATCATAAAAGTGCATCTGTCCATCATGAAAGTGCATCTGTCCATCATAAAAGTGCATCTGTCCATCATAAAAGTGCATCTGTCCATCATAAAAGTGCATCCATCCATGATAAAAGTGCATCTGTCCATCATAAAAGTGCATCTGTCCATGATAAAAGTGCATCTATCCATCATAAAAGTGCATCTGTCCATCATAAAAGTGCATCTGTCCATCATAAAAGTGCATCTGTCCATCATAAAAGTGCATCCATCCATGATAAAAGTGCATCTGTCCATCATAAAAGTGCATCTGTCCATGATAAAAGTGCATCTATCCATCATAAAAGTGCATCTGTCCATCATAAAAGTGCATCTATCCATCATAAAAGTGCATCTATCCATCATAAAAGTGCATCTGTCCATCATAAAAGTGCATCTGTCCATCATAAAAGTGCATCTGTCCATCATAAAAGTGCATCTATCCATCATAAAAGTGCATCTGTCCATCATGAAAGTGCATCTATCCATCATGAAAGTGCATCTGTCCATCATAAAAGTGCATCTGTCCATCATGAAAGTGCATCTGTCCATGATAAAAGTGCATCTGTCCATCATAAAAGTGCATCTGTCCATCATAAAAGTGCATCTGTCCATCATGAAAGTGCATCTGTCCATGATAAAAGTGCATCTGTCCATCATAAAAGTGCATCTGTCCATGATAAAAGTGCATCTGTCCATCATGAAAGTGCATCTGTCCATCATAAAAGTGCATCTGTCCATCATGAAAGTGCATCTGTCCATCATGAAAGTGCATCTGTCCATCATGAAAGTGCATCTATCCATCATAAAAGTGCATCTATCCATGATAAAAGTGCATCTATCCATGATAAAAGTGCATCTGTCCATCATAAAAGTGCATCTGTCCATCATAAAAGTGCATCTGTCCATCATAAAAGTGCATCTGTCCATCATAAAAGTGCATCTGTCCATCATAAAAGTGCATCTGTCCATCATAAAAGTGCATCTGTCCATCATAAAAGTGCATCTGTCCATCATAAAAGTGCATCTGTCCATCATGAAAGTGCATCTGTCCATCATAAAAGTGCATCTGTCCATCATGAAAGTGCATCTGTCCATCATGAAAGTGCATCTATCCATCATAAAAGTGCATCTATCCATCATAAAAGTGCATCTGTCCATCATAAAAGTGCATCTGTCCATCATAAAAGTGCATCTGTCCATGATAAAAGTGCATCTGTCCATCATAAAAGTGCATCTGTCCATCATAAAAGTGCATCTGTCCATCATAAAAGTGCATCTGTCCATCATAAAAGTGCATCTGTCCATCATAAAAGTGCATCTGTCCATCATAAAAGTGCATCTGTCCATGATAAAAGTGTCTTATACACCTAGGACGACTTCGACTAAATCATGGGCTAATTAACATTTTTGGGTGAACTATCCCTTTAAAGTGTTTATTACAAATAAATTACTCAATGCTAAAAATGAATAAATGTAAATGGACAGAAGTGTGCGTTGCGCATCACCTGTTGCAGCCGGCCGGCGTAGTTCTGCCTCAGGTCCTCCATCTCTCGCTCCCACACGCGCTGCTTCTCCTCGAACACCTGGGCGATGGCCGCCTCGCTCTGGTCCAGGTTACGCCGCATGTGGATCACCTGAGGCGAGGACAAAACACAGCACAACACACTCTTCATTTCAGGCATAGGTGCATTCTCAAATGTCATGTGTCAGATTCATAATGCAACACATGCATCTTCTGGGTTACTGACACTGACATTTGAAGGAAACCTCAGGATCTGTCCTGAGGTTTGTTAAAGCTACTATAGTATAAAATTGCATGTATTATGCCAAGCATTTCTATACTTGCATATAGAATGCTTATAACCTAATTGGTAATTGATGCTACTTCCTGGAACAACACAAACTGATTAGATTATAAACAGAAAAATGGCTGTTTTATTTATAATCTAACAATTTTTCCCCTGCTAAACAAAAGGACATTTTAAAATGTTGCATTGATTGACTTTCTTTGACTTACCTTCACACATTTATATGAGTGCAATTCATCCAATGAAACATTTTAAACATATTCAATGGTCTATGCAAAAGTAAAGAAAATTAATAATATTAAATATAAAAAAAAAAGATCCAATGGTGTATTCAAATTAAATTAATTAATTAAATAAATAAAATATTCAATGGTGTACACAAATTAATTAATTTAAAATAAATAAATAAACAAATAAATAAATAATTTTTTAAATGTATAATTTTTTTTATAAAATAAATAAAATGTGCATGCAAAATAAAATAAAGAAATAAATCATCCAATGGTGTATTCAAATTAAATAAATAAATAAAATATTCACTGGTGTATACAAATTAATAAAATAAATAAATAAGTAAAATATCCAATGGTGTATGCAAAATTAAATAAAAAAAAATATCCAATATGTATGCAAAAAAAAAAAAAAAAAAAATCCAATGTGTATGCAAAATAAAAGAAATTAAATAATCGTTGTTCTGTAAAGCACTTTGATTTTTGTTGTAAATGTGCTATATAAATAAAATTGAAAAAAAAAAAAACCTATATATATATATGCATAAAATTAAATAAAATAAAAGTAAAAGCAAACACCATTCTCCAATTCCAACATTAAAATGTCATGTTTTGCAATCTTGATTTTTGTCATTGATTATAAACAGTTTCTGGTGGTGATAAAAGACAGTGTAAAAATAAGTTCCGGCAAGTACAGTAAATCTCACTGTCATTCAGCAAACACTTTTATTCAGAGCGACTTTAAATAAAGAGTGAATTTAACTTGCAATTCAGCCTCAATGGAAAATATCCAATGTGCATGCAAAATAAAATAAATAAATAAATATCCAATGGTGTATACAAATTTAATAAATTAAAATAAATTAAATATTTAATGGTGTGTATACAAAATTAAGGAAAATGAATGAATGAATGAATATTAAAATAAAGAGTAAAATTTTAATTGCCATTTAGCCTTAAAATAAATAAAATAAAATATCCAATGGTGTATACAATTGTAATACATTAAATAAATAAAATATCCAATGGTGTAAACAAATTTTAAAACATAAAAAAATAATAATATTCAATGGTGTATACAAATTAAAAAATAAATAAATAAATAAATATTCAACGGTGTATTCAAAATTAAAGAAAATGAATGAATGAATGAATGAATATATTAAAGAGTGAATTTAACTAGCCATTTAGCCTTAAGATAAATAAATATCCAATGGTGTATACAAATGTAATAAATTAATATTCAATGGTGTATAAAAAATGAATGAATGAATATATATATATTAGGGCTGTCAAATGATTAATCACGATTAATCACATCCAAAATAAAAGTTTATTTTACATAATATATGTGGGTGCACTGTGTATAATTATTTTGTATATATATAAATACACACACATGCATGTATATTTAAGAAAAAATATTATTTATATATAAAATATTTATATTTATATATAATATAAATTATATATAAATCTATATACAGTATATACATGAAAATATTTCTTACATATATACAAGCATGTGTGTGTATTTATATATATAAAATAATTATGCACAGTGCACCCACATATATTATGTAAAAAAAACTTTTATTTTGGATGTGATTAATCACGATTAATCATTTGACAGCCCTAATATATATATATAATAAAAAAAAGTAAAATTAAACTTGCCATGTAGCCTCGATGTAAAACTAGCATATAAAAGTTGTCACCTCACTCACTTATTCAAATAAAATAAATAAAATATTCAATGGTGTATATAAAATAAAATAAAATAATTAAAAAATCCATTGGTGTATACAAATGTAATAAATTAAATAAATTAAATATTCAATAGTGTATACAAAACTAATGAAAATGAATGAATGAAAGAATGAATATATAAATAAAGAGTAAAATTTAACTTGCCATTTAGCCTTAAAGTAAAAAATAAGAAAATAATCATAAAAAATAAAAAATTAAAATTACAATTAAAAATAAAAAAATTAAATAAATAAAATATCCAATGGTGTATACAAATTAATTAATTAAATACATAAATAAAATATCCAATGGTGTATACAAATTAAATAAATAAATAAATATCCAATGGTGTATACAAATTAAATAAATAAATAAATATCCAATGATGTATACAAATTAAATAAATAAATAAATATCCAATGGTGTATACAAATTAAATAAATAAATAAATATCCAATGGTGTATACAAATTAATTAATTAAATACATAAATAAAATATCCAATGGTGTATACAAATTAAATAAATAAATAAATATCCAATGGTGTATACAAATTAAATAAATAAATAAATATCCAATGGTGTATACAAATTAAATAAATAAATAAATATCCAATGGTGTATACAAATTAAATAAATAAATAAATATCCAATGGTGTATACAAATTAAATAAATAAATAAATATCCAATGGTGTATACAAAATTAAAGAAAATGAATGAATGAATGAACGAATATATAAATAAAGACTTGCATGTGGGCTGGATGTAAAAGGATCATATAAAGGTTGTGTCACCTCACTCACTTCTTGCTCTCGCTCCCACAGCCGGTCCTCAAGGTCCTGGATGACGTCGTCTGAGTTCGGGGAGGGCCTCAGGGGTCCGGGGCCGTCGCTCATGTGACTGAGGCGCTGGTACGAGGACGAGCTCTTCCCCGAGGACGAGCGCCCGCTGTCCGACGCGCTGAGCCCGTTCTGGAAGCCCGGTTTATCCGGGACGCCGGTGCCGAGCCGGTTGATGTGGCTGGTGGAGGCGCTGAGGGGCCCGAGAGCCGGAGCCGGACCGTAACCGGACCCGGTGTACGTGGGAAGGCTTGTGAGAGAGTTCCTCCCCGAGTCCGAGAGGCCCGGGCCCGTGTGTGTTCCTCGGCTGCCGGGACTGTCCTGGTTCGGACCCGCTTCGGACCCGCCGGCGCCGACACCACTCGGACCCGGAGCCGAGCCGGAGCCCGTCTGGAGGGGACACACCAGGTTCTGCATGGAGTGAAAGCTCTTCGGCACCACGGGTTTGAAGGCCGACGGACGCACCAGAGAGTCATTGGTCTGGAGAGACAAACCGCAGGAACTGCAGCATTAAATATACAAATAACATTATACTATTATTTATATACGAATATATTTGATCTCTTCTCAAACACGACACTTGGCAGATTATTGCTGAAGTGACAAAAGTTTTAAAAAGTGAACTAAAATGTGAAATTCTTAAAAACTTTTTTTAAGAGTGGCCTTTTATTGTGGACAGCCCTAAGGCACACCTGTGCAATAATCCTGCTGTGTAATCAGCATCTTGATATGCCACACCTGTGAGGTGGATGGATTATCTCGGCAAAGGAGAAGTGCTCACTAACACAGTTTAGACCGATTTGTAAACAATATTTGAGAGAAATTGGCCTTTTGTGTACATAGAAAAAGTCTTAGATCTTTGAGTTCAGCTCATGAAAAATGGGGGCAAAAACAAGTGTTGCGTTTATAATTTTGTTCAGTGTAAATGAGGCAAATGTGTCGAGTAACCAATCAGATCAACGTGTGATCGTCAACCAGTGGATCTCTGAGCTGAGTGAGTGAGTGGAGGCGGGGCTCATTTGCATATTCATAGAACCGCGCATACTAAATGAGGCAAGGGTGTCGAGTTACATTCAAGATATTTTAAGGCATTTTTCAAGAAAAAAAAACGTTTAATATGTCATTTTAGTGATCAAAGACGAGTTTTTAAAGGATCAAATTATAAAGGAAAGAACATTATAGAGTTAAACCTGTGCATGCTCAAGTTTTTGACGATCACACGTTGATCTGATTGGTTACAAGGTCGTTTGTGACGTCAGAAACACCAGTGTTTTTGAGACTGTCTTCGGTTCACTGCAGTTTTAAGCAGAAAATACTCAGGAATGCTGTTGATGAACCGCGCATACTAAATGAGGCAAGGGTGTCGAGTTACATTCAAGCTATTTTTAGGCATGAAGAATTTTTTTAAAAGGAAAAAACATTTAAATAAGTAATTTAAGTGATTTAAGTGCTAAAATGATAAAGGAAAGACCGTTAGTACCTGTGCATGCTCGAGTTTCCCAGAGACGGGCAGTATGTTGGGAGGATTGTGATTATCAGGTTTGCTTTTGCTCTTGTCCTTGTGCAGCGTTGGAGCTTGATGATTCCTGTCGTTGTTCAACACGACGTTGTTCCCGCACAGATCCAGACTCTCCCCGCGCCGGTGCCCGTCTCGGCGCGCCCCGTTAGCGAACACCGCGTTGGTCACGAGCCTCTCGCCGTTGACCGTGTGCTGCCGGTTAGCGTTGCGAGCGTAATCCCTCTCGTCGGCGCAGACGCCTTTGGTCTTGGTGTTTGGGCCGGGGATTCGGTCGGCGCTGAAGCTTCGGTCGTCCAGGCGCCGGCGGGTCGAGGCGGGGGGCGGGGCCGGGGCCGGTGCCGGTGCCAGCGGGCCGTTCGGGGTGGTACGGGTGCCAACGCTACGCATGGTGATGGGCCGTTGACTGGAGGCCCCGCTCCCTACGCTGCCCATGCCAGGAGCCTCGAGCGCTTCACTCCACTGCCCACACACACGGGCATGAAGGAGACGGGAGCCGGGTCACACACACACACACTGCAACACAAACACACCAGCAGACGTTATATGCACGACTCCTAGATTTACAGTCAAACCAAAAAATATTCAGACACCAAATATGGTGAGAGGTGTAACAGCGCAGCGCTTCTGGGTTGTACGTCAGAACGTAGGCTCACTATTGGCCAGCATCACACACATGACCAGCGTCGGCCAATAGTGAGCCTACGTGTGACGTACAACCCAGAAGCGCTGCGCTGTTACACTACGTGAACTCACTCGAGGCCCACAGAGAAGAAAATGAACAGTTGTAATAATAAAGTCACTATTTTTGTTTGTTTTTTTGCGCACAAAAAGTATTCTCGTCGCTTGATAAACTTAAGGTTGAGCCACTGTAGTCACTCGGACTATTTTAACGATGTCTTTAATAACTTTCTGGGCCGGCAAGTTTAATTACAATAGAAGCCTATGGAGGAGTGAGACAGCTCTCAGATTTAATCACAAATATCTTAATTTGTGTTCTGAAGATGAACGAAAGTCTTACGGGGTTGAACAACATGAGGGAGAGTAATTACTGACAGAGTTTACATTTTTGAGTGAACTAACCCTTAAAGTGTTTTTTCTTTAATTGCTAATGCGACCTTTTTACACCACAGCACTTTGAGCACACACAGGCATGAAGGAGACGTGAACCGGGTCACACACACACACACACACTGCAACACAAAAACACCAGCAGAAGTTACATGCACCAATCCTCAAATATATGAAATTTGGGGTCGGTACAATTCACGAAAGAGTCTCTTCTGCTCACTAAGGCTGCGTTGTATTTAATAAAAAAAATATTGTAAAAACAGTGAAATATTATTATAATGTAAATCAAATGTTTTCTATGTGAATACATAGTAAAGTGTAATTTATTCCTGTGATCAAAGCTGAATTTTCAGCATCATTACTCCAGTCTTCAGTGTCACATGATCCTTCAGAAATCACTCTAATATGAGGATCTGATGCTCAAGACACATTTATGATTATTATGCTTAATGTTGAAAAGAGATTTTTGTGGAAATCGTGATGCATTTTATTTTTCGGGATTCTTTGATACATAGAAAGAAAAAGAACAACTCTTTACTATCACTTTTGATCAATTTCATGTATCCTTGCTGAATAAAATTATTAGTTTCTTTTAACAACAACAAAAAGAATCTTACTGACCCCAAACTTTTAAATAGTGATGTAAATATTTTAATGTATAAAGACCACATTTATCTATAGATAGATAGATAGATAGATAGATAGATAGATAGATAGATAGATAGATAGATAGATAGATAGATAGATAGATAGATAGATAGATAGATAGATAGATACATTTAGAACTTTTAGTCTCAGAAGAATAATACAAATCTTGAGTAGTAGATCAGGATGTTGGCTTTCTCAACCCAACATAATAAATTAATATTATGCTGACAGTTAAAGAAAAGGAAATATAAAAAGGAAATATAGCTGTGAATAAACGACATACGTGCGTCCCTTGAGAATTAGAAAAGCAGAACTTCTTCCTCCTCATGTTAAACGTTTATTAGACCTCCTTAAAAAACCCGACTGCAAGTTCTCATAACAAATAAAAGAAAAACACAGTAAAGAGCTTCTCCAGCTGAGAGTCTCGTGAAGCGCATGTAAACACCAACACGGATCTGTTTCACCGAAACTGCACCCTGATTAATATGTTATCTGGAGTTAAACATTAACCAACCACAGATAATCTGACGTGATTCTGATGTGTGATTGTGCTTGTAAATCCTGCAAACTAGTTTACATTCGGCTTAATGAGACATCCGTTTCGAAATGTTGAAAAAATCACAGTAAATCAATAAAATTTTCTATTCTGATCTTGACAGCTTACATTTGTGAAAACAAATTGCATAAGAAACTTTTTTTTTTTTTTTGCAATTCATGTGATACTTATGTCAATCAAACTGAACACGCATCATAACTGCATGCTTGATTTGCTCTTAGTCTTCATCATCTCACACATTAGTTGTGGTAAACGGAAGCACAAGCATGTTTGCTTGACGTGCGAGACGTACGTTCATTCTCGTGTTACGCAGCACGTTTGAGCTTCAGCAAGAGCCAATGAGGTTCATTCTCGTGTTACGCAGCACGTTTGAGCATCAGCAAGAACCAATGAGGTTCATTCTCGTGTTACGCAGCACGTTTGAGCATCAGCAAGAACCAATGAGGTTCATTCTCGTGTTACGCAGCACGTTTGAGCTTCTGCAAGAACCAATGAGGTTCATTCTCGTGTTACGCAGCACGTTTGAGCTTCAGCAAGAGCCAATGAGGTTCATTCTCGTGTTACGCAGCACGTTTGAGCTTCAGCAAGAGCCAATGAGGTTCATTCTCGTGTTACGCAGCACGTTTGAGCTTCTGCAAGAACCAATGAGGTTCATTCTCGTGTTACGCAGCACGTTTGAGCTTCTGCAAGAGCCAATGAGGTTCATTCTCGTGTTACGCAGCACGTTTGAGCTTCTGCAAGAACCAATGAGGATCATTCTCGTGTTACGCAGCACGTTTGAGCTTCAGCAAGAACCAATGAGGATCATTCTCGTGTTACGCAGCACGTTTGAGCTTCAGCAAGAACCAATGAGGTTCATTCTCGTGTTACGCAGCACTTTGAGCTTCTGCAAGAGCCAATGAGGTTCATTCTCGTGTTTCGCAGCACGTTTGAGCTTCAGCAAGAACCAATGAGGATCATTCTCGTGTTACGCATCACGTTTGAGCTTCAGCAAGAACCAATGAGGATCATTCTCGTGTTACGCAGCACGTTTGAGCTTCAGCAAGAACCAATGAGGTTCATTCTCGTGTTACGCAGCACTTTGAGCTTCTGCAAGAGCCAATGAGGTTCATTCTCGTGTTTCGCAGCACGTTTGAGCTTCAGCAAGAACCAATGAGGTTCATTCTCGTGTTACGCAGCACGTTTGAGCCTCTGCAAGAACCAATGAGGTTCATTCTCGTGTTACGCAGCACGTTTGAGCTTCAGCAAGAGCCAATGAGGTTCATTCTCGTGTTACGCAGCACGTTTGAGCTTCTGCAAGAACCAATGAGGTTCATTCTCGTGTTACGCATCACGTTTGAGCATCAGCAAGAACCAATGAGGTTCATTCTCGTGTTACGCAGCACGTTTGAGCTTCAGCAAGAACCAATGAGGTTCATTCTCGTGTTACGCATCACGTTTGAGCATCAGCAAGAACCAATGAGGTTCATTCTCGTGTTACGCAGCACGTTTGAGCTTCAGCAAGAACCAATGAGGTTCATTCTCGTGTTACGCAGCACGTTTGAGCTTCTGCAAGAACCAATGAGGTTCATTCTCGTGTTACGCATCACGTTCGAGCTTCTGCAAGAACCAATGAGGATCATTCTCGTGTTACGCAGCACGTTTGAGCTTCTGCAAGAACCAATGAGGTTCATTCTCGTGTTACGCATCACGTTTGAGCATCAGCAAGAACCAATGAGGATCATTCTCGTGTTACGCAGCACGTTTGAGCTTCTGCAAGAACCAATGAGGTTCATTCTCGTGTTACGCATCACGTTTGAGCATCAGCAAGAGCCAATGAGGTCCATTCTCGTGTTACGCAGCACGTTTGAGCTTCAGCAAGAACCAATGAGGTTCATTCTCGTGTTACGCAGCACGTTTGAGCTTCTGCAAGAACCAATGAGGTTCATTCTCAAGTTACGCAGCACGTTTGAGCCTCTGCAAGAACCAATGAGGTTCATTCTCGTGTTACGCATCACGTTTGAGCTTCAGCGAGAACCAATGAGGTTCATTCTCGTGTTACGCATCACGTTTGAGCATCAGCAAGAACCAATGAGGTTCATTCTCGTGTTACGCATCACGTTTGAGCATCAGCAAGAGCCAATGAGGTTCATTCTCGTGTTACGCATCACGTTTGAGCATCAGCAAGAGCCAATGAGGTTCATTCTCGTGTTACGCAGCACGTTTGAGCATCAGCAAGAACCAATGAGGTTCATTCTCGTGTTACGCATCACGTTTGAGCATCAGCAAGAGCCAATGAGGTTCATTCTCGTGTTACGCATCACGTTTGAGCATCAGCAAGAGCCAATGAGGTTCATTCTCGTGTTACGCAGCACGTTTGAGCATCAGCAAGAACCAATGAGGTTCATTCTCGTGTTACGCATCACGTTTGAGCATCAGCAAGAGCCAATGAGGTTCATTCTCGTGTTACGCAGCACGTTTGAGCATCAGCAAGAACCAATGAGGTTCATTCTCGTGTTACGCATCACGTTTGAGCATCAGCAAGAGCCAATGAGGTTCATTCTCGTGTTACGCATCACGTTTGAGCATCAGCAAGAGCCAATGAGGTTCATTCTCGTGTTACGCAGCACGTTTGAGCATCAGCAAGAACCAATGAGGATCATTCTCGTGTTACGCAGC
This sequence comes from Rhinichthys klamathensis goyatoka, assembly GCF_029890125.1. NCBI lineage: Eukaryota > Metazoa > Chordata > Actinopteri > Cypriniformes > Leuciscidae > Rhinichthys > Rhinichthys klamathensis. Next base: position 28,370 of record NW_026606774.1, on the reverse strand, counting down.
ACGTTTGAGCATCAGCAAGAGCCAATGAGGTTCATTCTCGTGTTACGCAGCACGTTTGAGCATCAGCAAGAACCAATGAGGTTCATTCTCGTGTTACGCATCACGTTTGAGCATCAGCAAGAACCAATGAGGATCATTCTCGTGTTACGCATCACGTTTGAGCATCAGCAAGAGCCAATGAGGTTCATTCTCGTGTTACGCATCACGTTTGAGCATCAGCAAGAACCAATGAGGTTCATTCTCGTGTTACGCATCACGTTTGAGCATCAGCAAGAACCAATGAGGTTCATTCTCGTGTTACGCATCACGTTTGAGCATCAGCAAGAGCCAATGAGGTTCATTCTCGTGTTACGCAGCACGTTTGAGCATCAGCAAGAACCAATGAGGTTCATTCTCGTGTTACGCATCACGTTTGAGCATCAGCAAGAACCAATGAGGTTCATTCTCGTGTTACGCATCACGTTTGAGCATCAGCAAGAACCAATGAGGTTCATTCTCGTGTTACGCATCACGTTTGAGCATCAGCAAGAACCAATGAGGATCATTCTCGTGTTACGCATCACGTTTGAGCATCAGCAAGAGCCAATGAGGTTCATTCTCGTGTTACGCATCACGTTTGAGCATCAGCAAGAACCAATGAGGTTCATTCTCGTGTTACGCATCACGTTTGAGCATCAGCAAGAACCAATGAGGTTCATTCTCGTGTTACGCATCACGTTTGAGCATCAGCAAGAGCCAATGAGGTTCATTCTCGTGTTACGCAGCACGTTTGAGCATCAGCAAGAACCAATGAGGTTCATTCTCGTGTTACGCATCACGTTTGAGCATCAGCAAGAGCCAATGAGGTTCATTCTCGTGTTACGCATCACGTTTGAGCATCAGCAAGAACCAATGAGGTTCATTCTCGTGTTACGCATCACGTTTGAGCATCAGCAAGAACCAATGAGGATCATTCTCGTGTTACGCATCACGTTTGAGCATCAGCAAGAGCCAATGAGGTTCATTCTCGTGTTACGCATCACGTTTGAGCATCAGCAAGAACCAATGAGGTTCATTCTCGTGTTACGCATCACGTTTGAGCATCAGCAAGAACCAATGAGGTTCATTCTCGTGTTACGCATCACGTTTGAGCATCAGCAAGAGCCAATGAGGTTCATTCTCGTGTTACGCAGCACGTTTGAGCATCAGCAAGAACCAATGAGGTTCATTCTCGTGTTACGCATCACGTTTGAGCATCAGCAAGAACCAATGAGGTTCATTCTCGTGTTACGCATCACGTTTGAGCATCAGCAAGAACCAATGAGGATCATTCTCGTGTTACGCATCACGTTTGAGCATCAGCAAGAGCCAATGAGGTTCATTCTCGTGTTACGCATCACGTTTGAGCATCAGCAAGAACCAATGAGGTTCATTCTCGTGTTACGCATCACGTTTGAGCATCAGCGAGAACCAATGAGGTTCATTCTCGTGTTACGCAGCACGTTTGAGCTTCAGCAAGAACCAATGAGGATCATTCTCGTGTTACGCATCACGTTTGAGCATCAGCGAGAACCAATGAGGTTCATTCTCGTGTTACGCAGCACGTTTGAGCTTCAGCAAGAACCAATGAGGATCATTCTCGTGTTACGCATCACGTTTGAGCATCAGCAAGAACCAATGAGGTTCATTCTCGTGTTACACAGAACATTTGAATTTTTTACTAAACCACTGAATTCATATGGATATCTTATTTGTTTTCGGCAGACGAACAAAAGTCTTACGTGTTTGGAACGACATGAGGGTGAGTAAATGACAGAATTTAAATCTTTAGGTGAACTATCCCTTTAAAGAAAAGGTAATAAGAAATAGACTGAAATATTACAAAAGCTAAAAATGAATGTGAGCAGCTCACACCATCTGATGAGAAATATTAGAGTTCATATTGAGATCCCTGACTTTTGATACCATAATTACCAGTTTGCAAGGGTAAGAACAATGTAGCAATAAAATGAATAGGGATGCACTGATATCAAAATTTTGGTCTATACCGATAATTCTTTATATTTAAAAGCCGATAACCGATATATTGGCCGATAAGTCCAAATTTTTATATAATTTTTGAGAGCCTGATTTCAAAAACAAAAGTCTGTCTCACCATTAAATCCATGTCCAAATCACACAGTTAGAAAGTTCTCATTATAGTTTTATGTAGCCGATATGACAGGCTTGCGCTGCACATGTTGCACTGAACTGTATTTTCATTTTTTTAAGTGATTCCAATCATATTTCAAGTAATTCAAAACCATCATGTTGAACAGTGCGCATCTGAAGCGTCTCAGCTGAAGGAAATAATACACTATTTATCGGAAGATCAAACAAATGTTCTTATTGGGCCGATAACGATAACATTAAAAATAAACAGATATCACTGATACCGATATATCATGCATCCCTAAAAATGAACAGTGTAAGAATATAGCAACATTCAACTGATCAGTTCTCAAGCACATGACAGTACCACGGTGCAGTAATGGTATCATATTTATATATCTTGGCATTTTGATAAACACAGATGATTTCCATATTTGTAGGCTATTCACACAGCCCTCCGAAGGTGCTTCAAAGAATACCATTGTGCATGTCCAACATTGTTGTTTTTTGTAAAAGAACACAATGTGCACATGCTCTACTATTCTATAAACTCTATGCCATTGCAAACGATGTGCAGTGGCATCACTGGTCCAGCAGAGCCACCATTACTGGATCAGATCAGCACTGGCACGTGCCTCTACTACCACAGTCACTCACTCACTGGCATTACATCATCGCTCACATGCTTCATAAATCCAACACACACACTTAAATACCCCGATACACTGTTTAATAATCACCGCATACGCTTATAACTCGATGGCACAAACGCAAACGCGATGCCTAAATGTAAACATGCAGTGTTGATGCATCAGACGCGCGCACCGCAAAGAAAACACACAACATGGGCAGTAAAAACAGGAGATGGAGACCTGTACACACACACACACACAGCCCTCGTGCTTTAAAAATGACATCTCACTATATCTGCACTAAAAACGCATCTTCACCTTTCGAAGCGGCTCGCGCAACATGATCTATTAACAAGCATTTACAGCATCAGTGAATAGGCCTAGTGATGCCACTGATCAGTGACCGACGCGTTCAATAGCCTTGCGTTTATCATAATAACATCATAAATTGTGCATTTAACGACGGGTGCTCAATGAAGATCCATCGTTCACCTGATCGCATTACATAATGCGTGTTTCTGCTCATGCAAAATGATGCATCACTGAATCCGCATCCCTCCATGACAACAGCAGCATCCAGTGACTCGAGTCTCTCCATCTCACACACACACACACACACACTTACTCACTGTCTCACCGCGGATCCGTCAGTCCGTGTGTCTGTCCGTTCGTTCGGATGCTGATCTGCCGTTACGAACGAACGAACGAACGCGATGCGTTGCCGCTGACGCCCGCGTTGGAGATGAAGTGCGCGAGCGCGAGAAAGGCGGCGCGCATCAGCTGAGAGACACACCCACCTGAGCCCCGCCCCCTTTTTGGACACGGGCAGCCACGCCCCCTTCACGCATATCATTTAAACATTATAATATACAAATATAACATCAAACTGGAGTTCAGGGGACTAGCAAGGGAGTGACAGGAAAACTGTAAATAAATACTAAGATTTCATTAAATAAATAAATTCGGTTACACTTTATTTTAAGGTGTCTGTGTTACAGTGTAATTACATATTTAAGTACTACTGAGTAATAATAATTTACTACATGTACTTATAGGGTTAGGTTAGCATTAGGTTTTGGTTGAGGATTATAATTATGCATAATATACTCTTATTACTACATTTACATTCATTCATTTAGCAGATGCTTTTATCCAAAGCAACTTACAAATGAGAACAATATAAGCAGTTAAACTAACAATAGGACAAACTGTAAAACATGTTAGTTATTAATTAGATTAAAAATTAAATAAACAAATACATTTAAGAGTGCAAGAGTAGGAAAAATATATGTAACTTCATAGGAACTAATTTTAGATTTATGTTTTTGGTTACACTTTGTTTTGAGGTGTCTTTGTTACACTGTAATTACACATTTAAAGTCCCCCTGTGGTGAAAATCCAGCTTTTAATGATGTTTATGTGTGTATGTGGTGTTTTTAATACGCTTTAAGACACACCGTGTGTAAGTTCATAAGTCGACAGCATTGCTGAGTATTTTCTGCTTAAAACTGCAGTGAACCAAAGACAGTCTCAAAAACACGGTTTGAAATCGCTGGTGTTTCTGACGTCACAAACGACCTTGTAACCAATCAGATCAACGTGTGATCGTCAACCAGTGGATCTCTGAGCTGAGGGAGTGAGTGGAGGCGGGGCTCATTTGCATATTCATAGAACCGCGCATACTAAATGAGGCGAGGGTGTCGAGTTACATTCAAGATATTTTAAGGCATTTAAGGCAAAAAACGTTTAAATATGTCATTGTGGTGATCAAAGATGAGTTTTAAGGGATACAATTATTGACTACAGGGGGACTTTAATAATAATTAACTACATGTACTTACTATAGGGGTTTGGTTTGGTTTAGTTGCGTGTAATTATGCATAATTTATAGTTATTCCTGGAGTAACAATGTAACATATGTAACAATGTCACTGTAAAATAAAGTGTTACCATGTTATTGTTTTTTGGTGTGGGTTAGAATTTATCTGAATCATTTTTTACAGTCTAAATAGGGGTTGAGGTTATTAAATGATTAATTGCATTATTAAAATCAAAAGTTGTATCTGTTAAAATAAGTGTATTTTTTAACCAACATGGACAAAGAACAATTGTATCTTAACTAACATTAACAGATTAATAAATGCTGTGAGAATATTGTCAATGTTAACAAATGCAACCATAATTGTAAACAGCTTTTCATTAGTAAGATAAAGGAAATAAAGTGAGATCGTTGTATTGTTCAAAGCATTATCTTCATTTAAATGTGCAAAGATTCATCAGGCATAAATGACATCATCAGAACGAATATATATTATGCATGCGTTGCTTTAAGAACAAACTCATGAAACATTTGAGATGATGATAATAAACACGGTCCTTTCAGTGCAAACATCAGCTTTCCTTCAATTCTACATCATTTCTATTCTACCATTCAGTTCAGACCTTAATCATGGTTCAACATGCATAACTTACGAAAAACTAATGTAGTTGATAAACATCACATTAATTTTTCTCTCTCCCCATTCACAAATTCATCAGTGACATCAACAACTTCTCAAGGTTACTATGGCGATGGTCACCATCCAATGGGAGCGCAAGCTGGTGTCATGTGACGAAGGAGAACGAGTCTAATTAGAGCTGAGAAATTAAGGCACGACGTCCCATGATTCCACTGTTACCATGAAGGTTCATTTAGTGAACGGTCCAGATCATTAAGACGTTTCCAGCTCAACTTTGGACAAAAAACAATGATTATGATCTTTTTTTTTGTGTATTTCACACAATTAAATGCAATGGCTTCACCAGACATGACTAAAAATTGTACACGTCCTCTTTAAACACAGTGAGTATTTATATTTTTTGAAATCACAGTGTTTGCCATGTCTCAAAATGAACGATTATTGTGAAATATGCAGTGAGATTCGTTCAAAAATGCACATAAATGAGATTTACACTCTCTAAATATATCATAACAATAGTCCATATGATCTGTGCATTATGAATCTTTTGTATCACATTTAAATCATTTTTTTTGCTTATAATCATTTCCTCGATGAGAAGAAAGAAAGGTTTGTACAACATGATGACAATTTTCATTTTGGGTTGAACAATTCCTTCAAAGGGAAATACGTCATAATTACACTGAAATAACAGAATATCAAATGACAAATGGTACAATATTATTCTGTTTAAAAGAGGGAAATACAAATACAGTATGAGACAGAATTCATTTGATTCATTAAGATCAATGTTAGCTAGAAAACGTAAAGCTTATTTGTTGATGAGCAGGTGATTTAAAGGGACAGTGCACCTAAAAAAAAAAAATTTGCATATTATTTTTTTAAGAGTTATTTACTCATCTTCATGTTGTTCCAAACCTGTAAGAGCTTCTTTCTTCTGTTGAACACAAAAGAAGATATATTTGGTCATCAAAACGTTTTTGGACCCCATTGACTTCCATAGTAATTTTTTCATACAGGTTTAGAACAACTCGAGGGCAAATAAATAACAATTTTTTTTTTTTTTTGGTTGAAGTATCCCTTTAACAGCTCTAAAACCTCTTTTCAGACACGTGACGTTACAAAATAAAACTTCTTCCAGGAATCTCAAGGCACACTGAGGATCGGTGTTTGATTCATTTATCCACAGAAATCACAGAAATAACCAAAAGATGAAAAACAGCCCTGAATATCTTAGCTTTCACACTTTACACTTAGTTTTCGTCTTTACAAGATCCGAAACTCTCCCTTTAAAGGTGCACTATGTCATTTTTTCGCCGCTAGGGGTCGCTAACCTCTTACAACAACAAAGGCGTAGGTTGATGACGCAAAGCATTAAGCGGAATTATGGAACTTGTTGTCAAGCTGATGGATCTAATAATGTTTATGTATGAGTGAATACATTGATGTTTTTATCATGACTGTGGTGTGAAGCGGGGCGCGCCGCGCGAGTGTGTTGAATGTTATTCTATGCGTTAGTTTGTTGTCTGTATGAGACTAGCAGTGCGCTATATCAACATTAGAATAACATACAGATCATATTCTAACATGTCATCATGTTGAGCTATATAACATTGATTAGTTTTATGTACATTTGCTCACCTTTCTAATAAAGTACATAAACACTCTTGACAGAGACGGCGCTCGCGTCTCTGTCAAGTCGAGGTTAGTCGCGGACGCTAGCTCTCAGCACCTCGAAAACGATATTGATCCTCGGTTTAGTTCTCCTTTTGACCCAAAGTCTGCTTGCCATGGTCCAAAATGTTTGAACAAAACAACAACAGTGTGAGCGCGCCGCTAGCCGTAACGCTGTTGTCCACGTCTGTCGCCATGGTTACTATGGCAGTGCGCGCGGAAACCGAGGGTAACGCGGATATGATGTCATTGACTGGCGACTGGCTCCTTGGTTAAAATCTCAATTTTCTCACGATCTCCAAATAGTTTGAAACGTTTGGGATATTGTAAGTAATCAACTAAACAAAATATATAACACTGGCCTAGTGGTTTTTGGATATTTTACTGCAAAATTCTTACATAGTGCACCTTTAGGTGAAGTGAATAAGAACTTTTACACTGCATTAGAAAGCGGACTCCGATCTCAGTTTAGTCCATTTGAATTCTAATCGGGTCTCAGTCTACTTTCGGTTCACACCTGGTCAGATACAACATCATATTGAGTTTTATATAATTTCCTCTTATTTATGCATGAATTGAATATTAAATATGAGTATGCAGCATAAAGGCTGTTGAGTTTGTTTGAGTATAAAGGGGTTCATTTAGAGTGTTCACATGTAATTCTGGTCTCAAACCCCTGAAACAAATCGAGTGTGACTTCGATTTGACTTGACTAGTGGTTTCTGTATTTGGTCCGAGTGTAAACTGAGTTTTACTGCATGAAGCACCTCAAGTCATGTTGGAATGATCATACTTACAGAAAAACTACATTTCCCATAATTCTGGCAGTAATAATAGTAGTTGTGCTGAAGTGAAGCCAATATTGAGCCAATATTGAATACTGAACTGAATTGTAATTGAAGTTGCAAACAGGATACAGAATTGTAAATTAAGATAATTTAATTAAATATTGTTCAGGTGAAATAAATAAATAAGCCCTTAACAGTTGTTTTGCCTATCCCCCACATTGTATTCTATTGTTATTTATTTTTTATCTGTGCACAAATAAAATAGAGTAAAATAGAATAAAATCCAAAACATTAAATTTCTATATTTTTTATACATTATATTTTATATATTTCCCATAAATATGTTCTCGCCATCACACAAAAATTAGGCTATTTTTAAGAAAAATTAGATTATGCATTTATAGAATTAAGAAATTCGTTTTTAATTCATATATAGCAGCTGTGTTTTTTTTTCACTTAAAAAGTCACGTAAAAATGTCACTACTAATGTGAATCTTATTGTAAAAATTAAATGTGATTTTATGGATTATTATGGTAGACAACTTCATTTAGCAGAATTTGACATTTCGAAATAGAGTCAAAAGAGAAAAATGGCAAATTAATTCAGACAAATATAAGCAAACAAACGTAATTTAGTCTAAATTAATTGTGTTTTATCAAAATATGTTTCAGTGTTATTATAGTTAACTGAAACTAAAATTAAAGCATTAAAAAAAAGTTGGTGTTTAAAATAAAACAAACATTACCTGAATGTATATATTAAAGTTAAATATAAAAAACTTATTTTATTTCAGTAAAATTTCTCATTTTCATTTAGTTCTTGATGTACTGAAATAACTAAAACTGAAATAAAAATCAGACATAAAAAAAACCTGAAATGACAAAAAAAAAAAATTTTCAAATGAAAACGGAAAATATAAAAATAAAAACCTAAATATTAATAAAAACTATCATACTCTCTCAAAGATGTTTTGAATTTCTTTGAACTTTAACTTAGTAAATAAATAGTGTTATTATAGTTAACTGAAACTAAAATTAAAGCATTAAAAAATGTTGTTGCTTAAAATAAAACAAACGTTAACTGAATTTATTTTAACAAAATAAAATAAAATATAAAAAACAAACCTTTTATTTCAGTAACATTTATCTTTTTTCATTAAGTTCAACTTGATGTACTGAATTAACTAAAACTGTAATAAAACACAGACATTAAAAAAACAAAGAAATGACAAAAAAAATTATTAAAATCTAAACGGAAAATATATTAAAAAGTATTTAAAATATTTATAAAAACTACAGTATCATGCTATCTCAATGAAGTTTTGAATTTCTTTGAACTGTAACTAAGTAAATAAATACTTCCTGTCATTCCAATTCTACATCCTGTGTGACCAATTCAACTCAAATTCTCCCTGAATTGCATAAACGCCAAATTTTGCATGTGTTTGTCCGATCGCGTTTGTTTCCCGTCATAAGAAATAAAGTGCATAAATCAAGTGAACCTCTTTACTTTAAAGAGGTTAAACTCTATGCGACTTTACTCCTCCCTCTCAGTTTGACCAATCAGAGGCTCCGTATCACTGTCGTCTCCGCCCACGCTCATGTAGTCACATGACCTGACGGGTTCTGGCTGAGCCTTGATGGCGAAAGCACACGCCGCGAGAGAGAAGAGCAAACCCAACATCTGGATGAAGAAGCTTTCCCCGGGGATCAGGCTGCGGTTCGGCTGAGATCCGGGGTTCCCTCGCTGCAGGTTGTGTTTGATCACACACATGCACGCCACACACACACCCAGCACCGACACACAGCTGACCGCTGAAATGAGAGGAACACACACATTAGTAGAAGAAATGCAATGCTTGATGAATTCATCTTGGCAGACTGCAAAAAATGCTTTTCTTACTTAGTATTTTTGTCTGGTTTCAGTCCAAATATCTAAAAATGCTTAAATCTAGATGTATTTTTGTCTGGTTTCAGTCCAAATATCTAAAAATGCTTAAATATAGATGTATTTTTGTCTTGTTTCATTCCAAATATCTAAAAATGCTTAAATCTAGATGTATTTTTGTCTTGTTTCATTCCAAATATCTAAAAATGCTTAAATCTAGATGTATTTTTGTCTTGTTTCAGTCCAAATATCAAAAAATGCTTAAATCTAGATGTATTTTTGTCTTGTTTCAGTCCAAATATGTTAAAAATTCTTAAATCTAGATGTATTTGTCTTGTTTCAGTCCAAATATCTAAATATTCTTAAATCTAGATGTATTTTTGTCTTGTTTCAGTCCAAATATGTAAAAATTATTAAATCTAGATGTATTTGTCTTGTTTCAGTCCAAATATGTAAAAATGCTTAAATCTAGATGTATTTTTGTTTTGTTTCAGTCTAAATATCTAAAAATGCTTAAATCTAGATGTATTTTTGTCTTGTTTCAGTCCAAATATGTAAAAATGATTAAATCTAGATGTATTTTTGTCTTGTTTCAGTCCAAATATCTAAAAATGCTTAAATCTAGATGTATTTTTGTCTTGTTTCAGTCCAAACATATAAAAATGCTTAAATCTAGATGCATTTTTGTCTTGTTTCAGTCCAAATATCAAAAAATGCTTAAATCTAGATGTATTTTTGTCTTGTTTCAGTCCAAATATGTAAAAATGCTTAAATCTAGATCTATTTTTGTTTTGTTTCAGTCTAAATATCTAAAAATGCTTAAATCTAGATGTATTTTTGTCTTGTTTCAGTCCAAATATGTAAAAATGATTAAATCTAGATGTATTTTTGTTTTGTTTCAGTCTAAATATCTAAAAATGCTTAAATCTAGATGTATTTTTGTCTTGTTTCAGTCCAAATATGTAAAAATGATTAAATCTAGATGTATTTTTGTCTTGTTTCAGTCCAAATATCTAAAAATGCTTAAATCTAGATGCATTTTTGTCTTGTTTCAGTCCAAATATCAAAAAATGCTTAAATCTAGATGCATTTTTGTCTTGTTTCAGTCCAAATATCAAAAAATGCTTAAATCTAGATGTATTTTTGTCTTGTTTCAGTCCAAATATGTAAAAATGCTTAAATCTAGATCTATTTTTGTTTTGTTTCAGTCCAAATATCAAAAAATGCTTAAATCTAAATGTATTTTTGTCCTGTTTCAGTCCAAATATCTAAAAATGCTTAAATCTAGATGTATTTTTGTCCTGTTTCAGTCCAAATATCTAAAAATGCTTAAATCTAGATGTATTTTTGTCTTGTTTCAGTCCAAATATCTAAAAATGCTTAAATCTAGATGTATTTTTGTTTTGTTTCAGTCCAAATATCAAAAAATGCTTAAATCTAGATGTATTTTTGTCTTGTTTCAGTCCAAATATGTAAAAATTCTTAAATCTAGATGTATTTTTGTCCAGTTTCAGTCCAAATATGTAAAAATTCTTAAATCTAGATGTATTTGTCTTGTTTCAGTCCAAATATCTAAAAATGCTTAAATCTAGATGTATTTTTGTCTTGTTTCAGTCCAAATATGTAAAAATGATTAAATCTAGATGTATTTTTGTCTTGTTTCAGTCCAAATATCTAAAAATGCTTAAATCTAGATGTATTTTTGTTTTGTTTCAGTCCAAATATCTAAAAATGCTTAAATCTAGATGTATTTTTGTCTTGTTTCAGTCCAAACATCTGAAAATTCTTAAATCTAGATGTATTTTTGTCTTGTTTCAGTCCAAATATCTAAAAATGCTTAAATCTAGATGTATTTTTGTTTTGTTTCAGTCCAAATATCTAAAAATGCTTAAATCTAGATGTATTTTTGTCTTGTTTCAGTCCAAATATCTAAAAATGCTTAAATCTAGATGTATTTTTGTTTTGTTTTAGTCCAAATATCTAAAAAATGCTTAAATCTAGATGTATTTTTGTCTTGTTTCAGTCCAAATATCTAAAAATGCTTAAATCTAGATGTATTTTTGTCTTGTTTCAGTCCAAATATGTAAAAATGATTAAATCTAGATGTATTTGTCTTGTTTCAGTCCAAATATCTAAATATGCTTAAATCTAGATGTATTTGTCTTGTTTCAGTCCAAATATCTAAAAATTCTTAAATCTAGATGTATTTTTGTCTTGTTTCAGTCCAAACATCTAAAAATGCTTAAATATAGATGTATTTTTGTCTTGTTTCATTCCAAATATCTAAAAATGCTTAAATCTAGATGTATTTTTGTCTTGTTTCATTCCAAATATCTAAAAATGCTTAAATCTAGATGTATTTTTGTCTTGTTTCAGTCCAAATATCAAAAAATGCTTAAATCTAGATGTATTTTTGTCTTGTTTCAGTCCAAATATGTAAAAATTCTTAAATCTAGATGTATTTGTCTTGTTTCAGTCCAAATATCTAAATATTCTTAAATCTAGATGTATTTTTGTCTTGTTTCAGTCCAAATATGTAAAAATTATTAAATCTAGATGTATTTGTCTTGTTTCAGTCCAAATATGTAAAAATGCTTAAATCTAGATGTATTTTTGTTTTGTTTCAGTCTAAATATCTAAAAATGCTTAAATCTAGATGTATTTTTGTCTTGTTTCAGTCCAAATATGTAAAAATGATTAAATCTAGATGTATTTTTGTCTTGTTTCAGTCCAAATATCTAAAAATGCTTAAATCTAGATGTATTTTTGTCTTGTTTCAGTCCAAACATATAAAAATGCTTAAATCTAGATGCATTTTTGTCTTGTTTCAGTCCAAATATCTAAAAATGCTTAAATCTAGATGTATTTTTGTCTTGTTTCAGTCCAAATATGTAAAAATGCTTAAATCTAGATCTATTTTTGTTTTGTTTCAGTCTAAATATCTAAAAATGCTTAAATCTAGATGTATTTTTGTCTTGTTTCAGTCCAAATATGTAAAAATGATTAAATCTAGATGTATTTTTGTTTTGTTTCAGTCTAAATATCTAAAAATGCTTAAATCTAGATGTATTTTTGTCTTGTTTCAGTCCAAATATGTAAAAATGATTAAATCTAGATGTATTTTTGTCTTGTTTCAGTCCAAATATCTAAAAATGCTTAAATCTAGATGCATTTTTGTCTTGTTTCAGTCCAAATATCAAAAAATGCTTAAATCTAGATGCATTTTTGTCTTGTTTCAGTCCAAATATCAAAAAATGCTTAAATCTAGATGTATTTTTGTCTTGTTTCAGTCCAAATATGTAAAAATGCTTAAATCTAGATCTATTTTTGTTTTGTTTCAGTCCAAATATCAAAAAATGCTTAAATCTAAATGTATTTTTGTCCTGTTTCAGTCCAAATATCTAAAAATGCTTAAATCTAGATGTATTTTTGTCCTGTTTCAGTCCAAATATCTAAAAATGCTTAAATCTAGATGTATTTTTGTCTTGTTTCAGTCCAAATATCTAAAAATGCTTAAATCTAGATGTATTTTTGTTTTGTTTCAGTCCAAATATCAAAAAATGCTTAAATCTAGATGTATTTTTGTCTTGTTTCAGTCCAAATATGTAAAAATTCTTAAATCTAGATGTATTTTTGTCCAGTTTCAGTCCAAATATGTAAAAATTATTAAATCTAGATGTATTTGTCTTGTTTCAGTCCAAATATCTAAAAATGCTTAAATCTAGATGTATTTTTGTCTTGTTTCAGTCCAAATATGTAAAAATGATTAAATCTAGATGTATTTTTGTCTTGTTTCAGTCCAAATATCTAAAAATGCTTAAATCTAGATGTATTTTTGTTTTGTTTCAGTCCAAATATCTAAAAATGCTTAAATCTAGATGTATTTTTGTCTTGTTTCAGTCCAAACATCTGAAAATTCTTAAATCTAGATGTATTTTTGTCTTGTTTCAGTCCAAATATCTAAAAATGCTTAAATCTAGATGTATTTTTGTTTTGTTTCAGTCCAAATATCTAAAAATGCTTAAATCTAGATGTATTTTTGTCTTGTTTCAGTCCAAATATCTAAAAATGCTTAAATCTAGATGTATTTTTGTTTTGTTTTAGTCCAAATATCTAAAAAATGCTTAAATCTAGATGTATTTTTGTCTTGTTTCAGTCCAAATATCTAAAAATGCTTAAATCTAGATGTATTTTTGTCTTGTTTCAGTCCAAATATGTAAAAATGATTAAATCTAGATGTATTTGTCTTGTTTCAGTCCAAATATCTAAATATGCTTAAATCTAGATGTATTTGTCTTGTTTCAGTCCAAATATCTAAAAATTCTTAAATCTAGATGTATTTTTGTCTTGTTTCAGTCCAAATATGTAAAAATGATTAAATCTAGATGTATTTTTGTCTTGTTTCAGTCCAAACATCTAAAAATTCTTAAATCTAGATGTATTGTCTTGTTTCAGTCCAAATATCTAAAAATGCTAAAATCTAGATGTATTTTTGTCTTGTTTCAGTCCAAATATCTAAAATTGCTAAAAATCTAGATGTATTTTTGTCCTGTTTCAGTCCAAACATCTAAATATTCTTAAATCTAGATGTATTTTTGTCTTGTTTCAGTCCAAATATCTAAAAATGCTTAAATCTAGATGTATTTTTGTCCTGTTTCAGTCCAAATATCTAAAAATGCTTAAATCTAGATGTATTTTTGACTTGTTTCAGTCCAAACATCTAAAAATTCTTAAATCTAGATGTATTTTTATCCTGTTTCAGTCCAAATATCTAAAAATGCTTAAATCTAGATGTATTTTTGTCCTGTTTCAGTCCAAATATCTAAAAATGCTTAAATCTAGATGTATTTTTGACTTGTTTCAGTCCAAACATCTAAAAATGCTTAAATCTAGATGTATTTTTGACTTGTTTCAGTCCAAACATCTAAAAATGCTTAAATCTAGATGTATTTTTGTCTTGTTTCAGTCCAAACATCTAAAAATGCTTAAATCTAGATGTATTTTTGTCCTGTTTCAGTACAAATATCTAAAACTGTGATAATGTGAGAAATGTTGAAGGTGTCTGAATACACTTTGGTTTGACTGTAGGAACGATTCTAATCACACTCGTGTTCAGGCTGAGTGATGTCACCTGTGGAGACGTGCAGTGATGTCACCAGCTTGGATTGATTGACAGATGCTCCAAGGAAATCCATCAGGAATGAGGAGCTTGAAAACAAGACGGCGCAGTAACAGAGAGCGGCCAGCGAATACAGGAGCCCCATTCCCCATCCGTGCAAACCACCCAACGGACCTACACACACATCAGAACAGGTCGGGTCACCTTCATTTCTACAGCGCTTTCACAGCAGCTTTACAGTGACAACAGGAGATTACAGTAACAGAGATTGTTTTGGCTTTACAGCAGCTCTAGAATAAAGTTATTGTCCAGATAAAGTTAGTTTTGATCGACTTGAACGAACACGTCTCAATATTCCTCATTATAATAATTCATATGCAGAATAAAGGGGCGGGGCCTGGTTGAGTTAGTTAGTAGTGTGTTAAACTGGAGGTTATGGAAAGGGGCGGGACATTTCCCAAACCCATTCGAAGCGCTCGACCAATCACAACACACTGCTCCAGCCGACCATTCAGAGCACAGTGTGCTTTTCAGGAGGAGGGGCTTCATAGAGACAGGAAGTAAACAGAGCGTTACTGACAGACTGGGAAGAGAGGAGCCGCAACAATGGAGAATATGAGGAGAATAATCAACATTCAAGCAGGAAAACCTGCTCTAGAAGAGGCATAATATGGGCTCTTTAAAATAGCAATGAGCAATACATTTGATACTGTTATATCTTACATATGTACTGTTTATAGGAAAATCCAGAAGTATCGGATCAAACCTGTGTCCGTGCGGTTCTGGTACGCGTGCATCGTGAAGGCCACGCCGTAGATGAGTTTGCTGTCGGGATCGGAGGAGTTCTGGACCTGGATCCAGTTTGGGTCTGCGATGGACGTGCACAGCGACACCAGAGTGAAGCACTGGCACACGGACGCAGGGGTCAACGCCAGGGTCATGCTGATGGAGAGATGGGGTTAAAAGCAGCACATTCAGTGTGGAAACAATAATTCAAGGGAAAAAATGCACATTTAATGCATCTTACGCACTGAATTAAAATGCTTTTGCACATTTTTGAGCGTTTAAGGTTCCTCATAAACAGAGTAGCTTTGGAGAAATAAAAATGAAACACCAGCATTATTACTCCCTGGTGACACACATAAAGTGCACTTGTGTAGAAGATTGGGGCTAACGTTAGTTGTCACATTAGAGAATATTATGGAATATTTCTCAGGGTAGGTCTTTTTTTTTTACTACAGTTAAGACACAAACCTTAAAGTCTCTCTGTCTATATATATATATAGTATATCCTACAGAGAATGTAACGTAATTAATAAACTACAAGATCACAACATAAAACAAGCACGTGACAACCATAGAGGTGACAACCCGAACCTGCCCTTTGGTCCAGATCACGTGACAACTAGCCCCGGTCTCAGTACTGTAAGCGATATTAAGCATTACAAACCATTCGAGGATAACAAAACCAAAACAGAGATGAAATTTAAATAATAATACCTGACAGAGTTCCGCGTGACGTCACCGAATGAAAACGACGTTCCTCACAGAATCGCTCGTGACATTATAACCGCTATAAAACATTCTCTACGCTAAACAAAGCGTCGATTTTCTGCACCTCTCATACTGGACACGGATAAAGATGAACGATATGTCTTCTGCTCGAGTTATTTAAATCTCCAGCACACATAAAAGCTAGTGTGGTGGTTTAAAACACGGAACGAATCAACATAAGCAGAAGAAGAACACTGCGCAAGCGCAGCTCCGCTCACACAGCGCCCTCTACAGGCTCGACGCACACATGCAAGACACTCATTCACAACACGAGACATCTGACTGCGAGTTCTTTTGATTTTATTTATTTTTTCTGTTTATCCTAATGTATAATACATCCTATCCTTTATCTAAAACCTGGCTGTGTTTTTAAATCTTTAAAACCAATACAAAAATGATGTGCAAATAGAAAAGTTTCGCTTCAGGGAAATTAATGTCACGAACCAAACAACCAATTATAATTCCTGCCGGGAATATAGCAGTCCTCATATGCATGCTTTCTGTTTCTCATTCGATACTGCTAGGGAGAATCTAAATAATAAAGATTATCAGCTAGTTTAAGGTGAAATAGACAATAAAAGCCTTACCGGTTTAAATTCTCATTAAAATAAAACCAACTGCAGTTTGTGATGCTTTTTATTAGACAGGACAGCCAACAGTGACAGGGTTCCCAGTGTCTGACCAATAAATATCCATGACTTTTTCAGTTGTTTGTGATAAAGGCCTTAAGCGTCATTTAACAGTGCATGAAATATTGTAGACTTGATCCTTGCTAGAAAAATATACTATGAAAAACAAAACTCCAGTGATCAGTTTTAAAATCCCCTCATGTTTTCAGTTTTCCACAGGCGTGAGAACCCTGTCTGAAATGTGTGTGTAAGACAAATGAAATACAATCTCCTTCTCAAGCACTCAAAATGATTCCTCTGCGCTGAAATAAGGCAAATATCACACAGGTTTGAGTCCTGAGCGATGGTTTTGTATGAAAGCTTGTTTCTGCCATGGAATAAAAAATAAAAAAGGTATTTGCTGCTTTTTTCCTTGCAATTATTTTTTTTAAAATCAGAATTGTGAGAGACACCGCAAAAACTGTTTTTATTAGTATTTTTTTATTGTTTCCAGTCAAAATATCTAAAAAATTCTTAAATCAAGATGCATTTACTAGATGAGTAAAATGCCATGATATATTATGTCTTGTTTTCTGGGGAAATAAATCAAAATTAAGTGAGTTTTTGCTTAAAAAAGGCAAAGTTATCTGCCAATGGAGTCAGAAAAATAATCTTGTTTCTGTTTGAATGAACATTATTTTTCTGACCCCATTGGTTGATAATTTAGCTTGTTTTAAGCAGCAACTCTTAATTTTGATTTATTTCCCCAGAAAACAAGATATAATATCTAATAGCATTTCTTGATTTAAGAATTTTTTTGATATTTTGACTGGAAACAAGACAAAAAAACGAAATAAGAAAAGCATTTTTTGCAGTGTATAAACTCTGAATTGTGAGATTTAAACAGAATTCTGAAAAATTGCAAGAATTAAAGTCAGAATTGTGAGATGTAAAGTTTCCTTTCTTTTATTCTTTTACTCCGTGGCAGAAACGAGCTCTATCCATAGTTCTGCCATTACAGACTATAAATGATATATGCTGGCTTCCACTTGATTCACGAGTCCGTAAAGCCCTTTATGTTATGCTGGTGTGCTCTGGATGTCGGGCGTGAGGTTTATGAGGGTGTTGCTGGCTTGAGCGAGTTCAGAGATGGACACTCTTCCTCTCTGCTTGATGAACTGAGCCACAGCACTCAACTCCTCCGGTGTGATGAAGATAAACTTCCCTCGGTCGTCGATCACTCCTGGACAAACACAAGATTATTCTGAGAAGAGTTCATGTGCCTCGTGTAGGGTTGCCAACTTCAGAAATCGTGGTTCTTTACAGGAAAATAAGGGACACTCAAAATATTAGCCTATCACACGTCATCATTTCAGGTTTGTATGCGTTTAAAAGGTTCTCAGACATAAACACATTTGTTTTGCTTAACATATTTATGTACAATTTAATTCTAAAACTAATTTTAAGGTCATACAAAAAAGTCACATTACACACAACCCATAGTACAAAATAATAGCATTTATCTGAAAGCTTTTGTAACATTATACACTACATTTTAAAGAAATTAAAGAAAGTAATAGCCTACTGTTATTCAGCAAGGACGCATTAAAGTAGCTAGCCTAATCAAAAGTGAC
The DNA here is from genome assembly GCF_029890125.1 of Rhinichthys klamathensis goyatoka. Lineage (NCBI taxonomy): Eukaryota > Metazoa > Chordata > Actinopteri > Cypriniformes > Leuciscidae > Rhinichthys > Rhinichthys klamathensis. The sequence goes on along the minus strand of NW_026606774.1, from coordinate 9,884 downwards.
AGTGAAGACATTTATAATGTTACAAAAGCTTTTATTTTTATTTCGGATAAATCTACTTTGAACCTTCTATTCATCAAAGAATCCTGACCTTTTTTTAAAAAAAAAACATTAATAATAATCAGAAATGTTTATTGGGAAGCAAATCACATCAGCATATTATTCCCTCGGGAAGAGTTCATTCTAGCGTGGCCGGATGTCGGACTCATGAACAATAATCACTTTGTTTGAATTCGCCGAAATCTAAACCCGGCCGGACAGTGGAAGGGATTAGCCGTTAGCGCGAGTCCGGATCGAACCGGGAGCGACGACAGCAGATTCTGTTCGCAAATCAAATCCATTATTTGTCCAAAAGAATAATTAATTCTCAATGTAGAGTTTGTTATTGGTATGGTCGGTGTGATGCGCATGAGGGAGCGCTGTGATTGGATGATGACGGTGTCGTGATCATCCTCAAGTGTCGTGTTGCTGGTGTATCAGTCAGTGATCAGATCAGCGTAGCCGTCTATTTAACCGGGACAAGGGAGGCCCAAAAATTAGGCCCAAAATACGGGACAGTTGGCAACCCTAGCCTCCTGATCTCTTCTCTGATGACGAGGGCGGGGCTTTAACCTGTCACTCACATGAGATCCACCAATAGCAAACCACAACCTATTCCCCACGGACAAAATCAAACCCCGCCCACTTTTTTCTTCTTTTTTTTTTCTATAAGGCCCGTTATTTGTGAACATATGAATTAAGACTTTAAGACCAACAGAAACCATGTGTTGTATTAAAAATAGTAGGGATGCACCGATATCGAAATTTTGATAACCGATAATTCTTTATATTTGAAAGTCGATAACCGATATATCGGCCGATAAATCTAAATCCAAATTATTTTGTAATTTTTGAGAGCCTGATCACAAAAACAAAAGTCTCACCATTAAAATCCATGTCCCAGTCACACAATTATGATGTTCTCATGATAATGTTATGTAGCCGATATGACAGACTTGCACTGAAATGTATTTTCCTTTTTTTTTTAAGTGATTTCAATCATATTTCAAGCAATTCATCATGTTGAACAGTGCGCATCTGAAGTGTTTCAGTTGAAGGAAATAATACATTATTTATCAGACAAATTTTCTTATCGGGCGATACCGATAACATTAAAAATTATCATATATCGGCCGATACCGATATAGTGGCCGATATATCGTGCATCTCTAAAAAACAGGAAGGTTGAGGAACGGCTGTAATGATGTAAAGCAGGGGTCTCAAACTCAGCTTAACTGGGGGCCGCTGCAGGTGGAGTCTGGCTCAGGCTGGGCCGCATCAAGTATTCCACAAAAAAATAAAGTGTTACAAAAAAGGAGCACAACTGATCCAATCTTCTCAATATTTATTATTAACGTTTCTTCTGAACTGTTCCCCTGAATTTGAACATTCCTTTCTGTACATGATTGGTTCTTCATGAGCTGTCCTTCTGACAGTTGAAGTTCATTTTACAAACTTTCTTTGTCTATAACACATATTTGTGATATTTATATTTGCTTATGTCCTTTTTATTTTCTTTATACAACACATTAATGATATTGAATGTTTTTTTTTGGAAGGCACATTTCCTTTTATTATACTTAGAAAAACAATTTTTGCTTTTGAAATACAAATATTTGCAGTCATGTCTGCCCGTCTTATTGAATTCTTTCTACACATGTATAGTGTCTCAAATTACTGACTGCACAAATCAAAGCAAACCTTCTTATCAACCTGTTGGACACATATTACAAGCTCAAAATGATTATTCTCACATTGTTTTAGAGCAGGGGTCTCCAACACGTCGCTCGCGAGCTACCAATAGCTCCGTTCACACACAAGGGGCCGTTCACACATCGCGCTCACATATTTTGCGCGCTCAAGTTCGTTATTTCAAATGTAGGCGCGCGGCAAGCGCGCTCATAATTGAAGCGACGCGCTCGTTTTTTCCAGGCGCAGTATGTTTGTACTTCGCGGTTGTCTATGACAACTATTGACAACAAACCCACTGTAAGCTGTCACGAGACTATCTATGGTAGCCCATAAGGGATAAAAAATAATAATAATTAAAACGCGGCACACGCAACGAAGGGCCGCACTAACATTAAACTTTAATGTCAATAGGGGGCCACAAAATATCACCCCGCGGGCCGCGAGTTTGAGACCACTGGTGTAAAGTGTGTGTTTTGCATCAGGATGAAGTCACACACTCGTACCTGTAAGGGAACCGTCTGCGATCAGGTCCTGAAGTCTGGCAATAGCATCCTGACGTGAAGAAACACATGGCAAAATCAGCTTAAAGCACTCAAACGTGTCAGACCTGTGAACACTGACCACTGACCTGTGTGCGCAAGCCAAAGTGAGACGCCAAGTCCTCCAGCAAAACCACTTTCGATTTCTGAGTAGGAGACAGAAGTGAACACAAGTGCCATAAATATAGGGTTTAATATAAACGATTTTGTTGTATATACAGACAAACCAAAATATATTCAGACACCTTCCTTCAACAGTTCTCAGATCAGTGGATATTTGACTGGTTTTGTCCGTCCTTCTGTTCGACTCTCACACATGAATTATGTTGAATATCTGTCAGCTGTTAAATTTAACTACACAATTAGATAATACCAGTTTAGCTCAACCAGTGACCAAGCAATGCTTCATGTTGTTCAGTGTGTGTGTAAAAAGAGCATTAGCAGTTACAGAAAACACACTTCAGCAAAACATGATCAGCTCAAAGTGGAGGAATCATTATTGAATCCCAAATTTTTATAAATGTTACTGGTATGAAGAATATTTGTGTATAATATCTCACAGTTTGCTTTATTTTGCTCTCCTCACTTACATAAATGAACTATAGTGTCCTGCACACACAAGTAAAAACATCTCAAAAAATATATTTGGTGTCTGAATAATATTTGGTTTGACTGTATGTATGCTTCACATTATATTTACACAAGATGTGCATCACAGTTCTGTACAAATGTGCCTATTTTACTATTTTTCAACACCTTTGAATTAAATCATTGAATCAGAATCTGTTTTGATTTCCATAAAAAAAGACTGATTTATTAATTTGTTATCAATCATCTGATCGTTTGCTTTAAGCGCATCATTCAAGTTGCAAATAAAAAGAGACAATTATAATAAAGTATCTTTCTATAAAGTGTCTTTATAGTGTATTATTATAATAAAAGGCATATTTCAACACACCGCTGCCTTTCAACTCACAAATATGAATGCAACAGCTTTAATCTGAATGTATGACTGACAGATGTTACCTTGACAAACTGGATGAACTCTTGCAGGAGGTTGCGAGACTGAAAAACACAAAATAACTTTAAAATCTGATAGATTTTATTTTATTTTATTCATATTGTTTCCCCTGTAGTGTCTCGCCTTAAAAGGTTTATGACATGAAAAATCCAGCACAAACGACCTTGTAACCAATCAGATCAACGTGTGATCGTCAACCAGTGGATCTCTGAGCTGAGTGAGTGAGTGGAGGCGGGGCTCATTTGCATATTCATAGAATCATGCATACTAAATGAGGCAAGGGTGTCGAGTTACATTCAAGATATTTTTAAGCCATGAAGATTTTTTCCAAGGAAAACATTTTTGAATATGTAATTTTGGTGATCAAAGATGAGTTAAGGGATGCAATTATTATATACAGGGGGACTTTAAAGGAGCACCTTAAAAAGTGATAATTTCAGACAGAGGCTCAGAATAAGGGTTAAACATTTAAAAATTCTATATATATATATATATATATATTTGTTTTTCGTGCAAAAAAAAACTATTACAATTATAAGTGAACCTCAAGGAACATAATAATAAAAATAAAAAAATACATCTCATGACCCCTTTAATAAATGAACCCTACAACAAATGTAACAACTTCCAGTTACGCTTTATTTTAAGGTGTCATTGTAACAGTGTAATTATATATTTAAGTACCGAGTAATAATAAGCAATACTACAGGGTTAGGGTAGGATTAGGGTTTGGTTGAGGGTTAGTTGCATATAATTATGCATAATTTACTGTTATTACTACGGTAAGTACATTATGTAACAAGGACACTGTAAAACAAAGCGTTACCCAACTTCCTTTGCAGGTTTGCACGGACACATTGTTGCAAACACACTCACTCCCGTCACTAAACACAAAATAGCATCAGATGGACAGGACAGAAAAACTTTTAAATAATGTAATTTTGGTGTTTTAAGGGATACATTTAAAAAAAGATAATTTCAGACAGAGGCTCAGAATGAGGGTTAAAAATAATAATTTTTCTACATATATATATTTGTCTTTCGTGCAATAAAAACTATTAAAACTATAAGCGAACCTCAAGGAACATATTAAAATAATTGAACCCTTTAAAGCGAGACACTACATGTGAATAGGTTTTTTTTTTTAACTAGCAGATATCACCATGAAACTTTCCCAGTTGATTACCCACATTAAGATGAGAAAAAAATGTATTACAAGTTTTCTGCTAATTAATGTTTAAATATGCAAATTATGCATTCTCTAATTAAATATTCGCTAATTTGCATATATTTAAAAAAAAAAAAACGAAATCTGAGTATTGGATAAAGCCAGGATCAAAATTATTTTTCATTGTGTTCATATACTAGATGGGAAAAAAATGACAGAGGGATTTATGGATATCTACTTTTGTTATCCTGTAAATCAGAATATACTCCCAATAGCCTTAAAAATAATGATTTTCGCCCTGTTTTTTGGAATAAAATGTTATATAAATCAGGCTAGGAATAATATATTTACAAATCCCTCTGTAAATGTCTTCATAATATAACTAGGTACAAGACTGGAAAAGTTTGGTGTATATACAGGTGAAACTG
>NW_026606773.1:572500-635101 GCF_029890125.1 Rhinichthys klamathensis goyatoka | reverse complement strand
TACATGTAACGTGATTCGAAATTGAATGCTAATTCAAAAGACGTGCTGTAAAATATTGCATTGTGATAGGTCATTTCGGCTCCACGTCAGAGAAGTTCTCTTCTTTGCCGTCTTCCGTGTGTCCATGGCGTAAAATGAGGGCGTGTGGGAAGCGGAGACTTGAATATATAGGGGCGTGTTATTCTAATGACGATCGTTTTCAGCCGCGGGATTTATCAAGGGCAGGTATTGCGTACACCTGGATTTCAAAGGTACGCACAGCTTCATAAATCAGGCGGTGAGAGGAGTGTAAGCATAATCTTACGCCAACATATACGCCCGTTTCTACGCAAGAATGATAAATGAGGGCCAGTGTGTGAACAAAATCTATGTAGCTATAGCGTTGTGCATCACGGCTGTAAAAAGTACCGATAAACTGTGTTTGAGTTAAAATACAGATACTCAAATTCCTTCTTTATTATAAGTACTAGAACATACCACCCAAAAAATGCTTGAGTAAAAGTAAACAAAAGTATCTACATTTAAGTAAAAGGTAAACACCTTTCTAAGCTATAAATTGAATTCTGTAAGAAAGTAGAGATTTTCTCATTTTAGTATTTTTGATTAAACAACAAAAGAAACCTAAACCTATCAAAATCACTCTTTTCTCACTGTTCTGACTATTTGAAACTCACAGCAGACGTTAAAGTAAACCAATATCCTGAAACCTGTTACCTGAATATTTTCAGCTAAAACTTTCAGCAGATGATTTTAGATAAACTAATAATCAAGTCTAGCTAATCAACATTCTGTCCTACTGACATTCGTCACATTAAGATAAAAAAAAAAACTTTTTATTTTGAAATAATTGAGAAACCATTAACTCATATGTACTTTTAATGAAATTGCAATGGAGTAAAGTATAATTTTTCCTTGTAAATGTAGAAGTAGCCTATTTGGTTTTAATAGCCTACAGATTCCCCAAAATAATACTTAAGTAGGCTACGCATGATTGTCAAAAGACGCATGATTGTCAATTTAGGAGCTGTGTGAATCCAGCTAAAGTTAGTTTTGGTATGTTTGTGTGTGAGAATGTTGTGCATTTTTGTCTCTGTTTGGCTGGCATGGTGGGAGGAACACCGGGGGAGGGGTTTTGTTGCTGGGGATTTTCCCAGCGAAACACACACATGCCTGAAATCAAACAGAAGGTCTCAATCGTACAGTCGTTCCAGTGAGACACCTGCAATCTCATCAAAAACCTGCTGCCATCAATCATAACGTTTCTTGTGACAGCTTTATGATCAAGAGAAACTTTTGACAAAATCACACATTGCACAGATTTGTGTTGTTCATGGTTGGCAATCGACCATGCACAATATATGTATGTGTGTAGTGCCACCTCAAAAAAAAAAATGGATGTGAAAATAAAGTACTTAAATAAAACAATGCAAATAATATGAAATAGAACTTTAAAAAGAGTGTAAATCAGGATGAATGGGGGAAAAAATCACATGAGAGGAGGCAGTGCCTCCATCGCGCTATGATTGGCTGTTCGTGCGATAAGTCCCGCCTCTTGCAAGACTTTTAATGCGTTTTGGCTGTTCATTTACACAACAGAGGCTTTTAGGGGCCTTAAAGCGGAAGTTTTTTTTTTTTTTAAACAATACCGTTATCGTCTCTGTGTAAACTACAAACATGTGAATTTGTGAAAACAGTGATGTCATACGCATCGCATGTGTATAGAGAGCCTAAGTCCCTCCCCTCCGCTTCCGGCTCATGGGACCTTATTTCGGAAAAAATATGTATGGTAGTCAATGGCGAGAGACAACTTATCTTTTTATTCCGTCTGAACTGTGCCCTGAATTACACATGATGTTTGTCAATTTAAAATATAATTCTAAAAGTCAAGAAAGTCGCAGTTTGTCATAAAACAGAAGAGTAACATTTAGTTTTATGTGAAAATCACTCAATGAACTACATCTCCCGGGAAGCGAAACAACGAGCAAGATCCGCTGCTCGTATGTGTGCAGTCTGGTACAAAACACTCAGGCATGACGGCGTAACGTTACGATTATAACGTAAGACTATAGACGAAATGACAGACGTTAGCTTCAGTAAAGTAAGCTTCATTCATTGAGAGAAAATGTGCGCCTTTGGGGTTTGTAGTCTTTGTAATTACGTATTTTCACAGTCTTATACCTCAACAGTTTAACATCAAACTGCGACTTTCTTGACTTTAAAATGTATCTTTTAAATTGACAAACATCATGTGTAATTCAGGGCACAATTCAAACGAGGTCAAAATATTTGTTGTCTCTCGCCATTGACTACCATATAATATTTTTCCGAAACAAGGCCCCATGGTGGTCGACCGGAAGGGGAGGGACTTAGGCTCTCTATTCACCTATGGCTAAGCCACACCCCCAAACGCGATGAGCCAATCACAGTGCGCATAGCTAACCCAATACACTCGGACATTCTCTGCTTCCACGTCCATTGAAATGCATTGCAGTTAGTCAGTTTTCATTCGTTTTTATATGTTTTTTCTTGTCATTTTAAGTTTAAAATGGTCAAACGGTGTGCATGGGGTACATGCAACTCCGACACTAGATATCCCGTGAGGCAGGGCGACGGTGTGTATTTTTTACCCTTTCCCAAGCCACATCTCAACCGAGATAAGTGTCTGCTCTGGTTAAAGTTATGCGGTAGACCACAACACTAAACGTGGATAAATTAAACAAGAATTAAACAAGGATGTCTACATCTGTTCTAAGTCAACATAGTATTTGAACGTTATCTTTAACATCTCTAACGTAACGTTAGGCTAACGTTCTAGCTTCAGATTCTAGCTGCGTTGTACATCATGTCACTTAGCTTTATTAACGTATCTTTAAATAACCGAGATAACAAATGTTAGCAATGTTGTGCTGAATGATTCATGTAAATAATGCAGTGCATGAACAATGCTGATCCTCTATCTTATTGTCTGAGATGGTGATGGCAACGAGATGCGGTTTATCACGTTTACACTGTGACCTGTAAAGTTTTTACCTGGAGCTGAAGCTTTTCATCGAACTTCTCAACAATACAATTATTAATATAACCCTCCAATGAATAGTTAAGGCCCTTTTGGTGACTTCGAGATGATATATAATCTTTCTGTCTCCAAAAATCATCAATTGCCTCCTGTGAAATGTCTCCTACTGTGACAGCTGCCATATTCAGTGTTAAGGCGCGTAGTGTTTCTTTATAAATTGACATCGCCAACTACTGGCCTGGCATGAATAATACAGCGTTTTAGTCGTTTTCTCGGATCAGTGTGAATGGGGATCGTTTTGACAATGTTGCCATCTGTACGCGAAAAACGCAAAGGAAAAACATGCCGTGTAAACGTAGCCTACCTGAATGAGCAAATATTGGTGTAAATGGAAGGACTAATTAAAAAGTAAGGAAACAACTCACCTACTTGGATATCACCGCTTTGTCATGTCACATTAACACATGGAAAACACAATCTGTATGTTTTTTTTTTTTTAGTGAGCTTGGTGAAATTAATCTGCATTGTTTACCGGGCTTTGATGACTGATGATCCGAAAATTATTTGATTATTTAAAAGAAAAGCTGAACATCAGTTCACAAATAAAACAGATCTGAAATTTGCATTATTAAAGTTATTATTTTGTATAAATGTAAACATGCTTAAAAGGCACTAACTTGATGAGAAATTTAGTTGTGAAGACACCATTAAATCAAAATGGGCATTCTTGTTTTTTATGAAATACTTATACTTATTATAAATGTATATGTGCACATAATTTTTTTTAATCCATGTGCCCTCATAAGCTTTCAAAATAACTTCCCTCCCTCTTGCAGCATCTTCTTTTCTCTGATGATGTGTTTATTGACGTGAGGGCGGGGCAACCTGTCACTCACATGCACATCACAGCAATAGCAAACCACAACCATCCAATCAATTCCTAAAGGACACAATTAAGTCCCGCCCTACATTTTTTCTTGTTCGAGAAGCTGTTTCACTCACATATACGTAACAATAGGGAATAAAAGTCGACTGGAACTTCCGTTTTATGCTGTCCTTAGAACATTACTTTGTTCATGTATAAATACAAAATAGAATAACTATTATTTCTTTAGTGTTTATTTATTTAAAAATGTGTCAACAGTAAGTGTAACTGGAACATGAATTTACACTGGATAAAAATACATAAAATGCAGCGAGGACTCGTTTTAGCAAGGACTCGTTTTAGAACACCACTGTGCGAGCGATGCAGCTATAAAAAATATGTTTTTTCTAGCCATAAAAATCTTCAAACACTAAATGAAAAGACATTCCTGAGACCGATTTACCTACAAAAAGATAGGCATTGCATATGTACGGAGCCTCGCACATGATATTGAGGCCACGAATTAAGAATTTGTTCCCACGATTGACTGGATTTTACTACATTAAAAATGAGGGGATGAATTTATCAAACGTGGCCACAAATTAAGTCGTGGGAATGAATTCTTAATTCATGGCCACAGTATCACATGTTAAATTAAAACTATGCAGTGTTAGTTAGCACATACTAGGTGAATACACATTTGTACAGTTTGTGCTGTTTCATACAGTGTGTCTTGATGATCTTGCTCTTCGAGATAGAGAAAGCTTTATCTGTGGCTGAATGTTAACTGCGCTCGCTAAAATATTTGAGATCTTTTAAGAGACTCAGAAGAGGTCAAAGGTTTTTTGGCTCTAACTTGCTATGGCACGAGTGAGTCACTTTTCAACACTGTTCCCAACAGAATCTAAAAACATCCGTGAAAAACATCCAGCCACAAACAAAATATCTGTGTGTAATTTAGATATAAAAAAAATGCAAACCGAAGATTTTATGGAATATTATTTCTTTGTGGTGGTGCTTTTAAAAATCATAATCCAGAAATAAAGCCAAGTTTGGGTTGTTGATGTTTCTTTCCCCTCTGTGTGTGTACAGGGGGATCAGCAAAGCAGGAGAGAAGGAAGAAGAGAAAAAAAAGGGGAATTAAGAAGCAACAGAAGAGGAACGAAGGGGGAGAAGAAAAGTCCCATGAACCTTGAACTAGGGAGGTGATTTAGATGTGATTCTTGTGGCCAATATTTCATTTGTAGTCAACATTAAATTGATATTGGCCTCATTTACTAGTTTAATTTGAATCAAAATTCAGAGAATTGCCCTTGCTCTGAAATGATTTTCATATTCAATTGGAGTCACTTAATTCTCATGTGGCTGGTGGATTAAAGTTGCCTTTCTGCCTTTCAAATTCACTCTGAAATATGTCACAATATAGAAATAAAATCGGTTATGAACAGCAACTCAATTGTTTTATATATATTTTAAGTCTCTATATTAGAATGATTTCTGAAGGATCATGTGACACTGAAGACGAGTAATGATGCTGAAAATTCAGCTTTGATCACAGGAATAAATTACATTTGAAAATATATTCAAAATGAAAACAGTTATTTAAAATGAAAATTATACAACTTTTTATCAAATAAATGCAGCCTTGGTGAGCATTAATAAATATATTATTCCAAACTTTTGAGCACAAGTGTATACATTATAGTTTACAAATACTTTACAAAATTTACAAATACATTCTAAAATGCTAACACAGAATTTGAGAGCATTTATGATTATAATTAGAAATTCATTATTTCACTCGCTTGTGTTTTTGTATGGTTACAGAGTGTTGTTGCATCATTAGCTTTGCAACATTGTTAACCATTGGAATCAGTTGCGAGTCAAGTCTTCTGTTCTGAACCACAAATGTATTTGGGGATGCACATTGTCTGTTAAGTAGTAGAAAACCTAATGTTTTATTATTTTAGACGGGTTGTTAGGAGTGTGTATTCTTCTGGGTGAACACCTCCTTTGAAATGTGGAAAGATTCCAGTGACACTTCAGCATTGTGTGTGTTGAGGAAGTGCTGTTCAGGTTAGGCAATGGAAAACTCCCTTTTGTCAGAGCTAGTTTGGTTTGAGAGGAGATGTACACTCACTCGGAACAAAGTCACCAGTTTGGCCGGAAGAGCGGACAACAATAACATGTTGTTTGATGAGAACAAATCAATGAATATAAACCAAAAGGCATAATAAGAGCCTCTTCATCAAAGCAGAGATGATGACAATTGGCCCATACAAAATGCTCTGGAGCGAAAGGTCCAGTGCAGAGGAGTGACCATTTGTCAAAACTCATTACTTCATCATGCTATCAGTGAATAATATGACTTATTATTTGATCTCTCTGTCTCTCTCTCTCTCTCTCTCTCTCTCTCTCTCTCTCTCTCTCTCTCTCTCTCTCTCTCTCTCTCTCTCTCTCTCTCTCTCTCTCTCTCTCTCTCTCTCTCTCTCTGTCTCTTTTTCCATCTCAGTTCTATCATTTTATAGCTTTTTTTCTCTTGTGGTGTGCAGTTCTGCTTTTTTATATCTAGGAAACTTTTTAGAAATTATGAATTTAAATATGATAGGGCTTTTCAAAGTTTGGTGGCAGCAATTTGTTTTAAAGAAATTCATAGTTTTATTCAGGAAGAATGTATTACAGTTTTTCTCAATTGCTAAAACACAATTTCTGAATCCTTGCTCCTTTTTCTGAAAACATTAAACACAAAACCTCATCTTCAAGCACTATTTACAAAACCTCTGACTCTTCTTGCAAAATGAAACTTTCGCCTCAAAACAGTTTTACTTGTGTTCAAAATCAAACACTGCTCTCAAATCATAGACAAAGTGATCAAAATGATATACACTATCAAGCAGTCAGTAAACAATACACCAAAAAATAGAAAACACATTGTTCAAAACATACAGTTCTCGAAAGATATCTACGGACGGCTATTCTGTTTGTAGACTTACCCGTGACACATTACTGTACCATCAAAATTTCAGGGAGAAGTACATTTTTAATCTTAAAACAAATTTCATATTTGTCCGTCATTGTCTTTTGATGAATGAAAACATCATAGTAGCGCAAAATTGATCAGAAATTACTACTCTGCTTTGCTCTTTGCAATTTTATTTGTTCTTCCTCCTCCTTGTACCCCTATTTTTACAGTACAGTGCCCTGCATCTCACAAACTTCTCCTTTGTCAGTTCTATTGTTTGATACTGTAATTCTTGTTCTTTGTTGATATGAACCTGCAAGTGCAACCAGTAAAATCTATTGAGCATTCAGTACTGTAACAAATGGTACTGTTACAGTAACGATGTTCGGGACCATATAATGTGTTCATTGTACAGTATACAGCCTACAATGCACTGTACTACAGTATACAATACTAAAAGGGACCAAAATCAAAGGAGTAAACGTGATCAGTGTGCTTCTTCTTGTCTTTGGGCATCATTTGAAACAGGTTAAATCAATTTTGAGTGGTTGTGTTCAATCAATGACATTTGTTCTCTATTTGTATTTGATCATTGCCACTTGTGTTTACCAGTATGGATGACGTGTGCATTACAGTGCAGAATATGTTTTGAGAATGAGAATGTGTTTAGCGTTTTGCTGAAAAGTCTAAGTAAGATCTGCAAATTGTGTTTTGCCATGTGAAATAGTTTAAGGTATTGACAACAGAATGCACAATTAGCTAAATGAGTTCAGGCAACTGAGAACTTTGTTCAGCCAATGGGTTTTAGTGTTTTAGCAATTGAGAAAAACTGTAAAGTGATTAAAAGTCACAGTAAAGACTTTTACATTGTTAATTTTTTTTTGATGAATCAAATACATGTTGTTATTTTGAACTATTCATTCAAAAATCCTGAAAAAAAAGTTTCTGAAATATTAAGCAGCGCAACTGTTTTCAACATTAATAATAAGAAATGTTTCTTAAACAGCAAATCATAATGATTTCTGAAAGATCATGTGACACTGAAGACTGGAGTAATTATGCTGAAAATTAAACTTTGACAACACAGGAATAAAATATATTTTAAAATATAGGAAAATAGAAAACAGTTACAATATTACAGTTTTTACAGTATTTCTGATCTAATAAATGCAGCCAGAATGTAATGCACAATAGTGTAGGACAAATTGCTGTTTTGGTTTTATAACTGTTCTTCATAGTTTTTCCAGTTTTTCTCAATCTTGTGTACGGTATTTATTTATTTATTTTACAATGAAAATCCTAACATTAAGTTATCTTTTAAGGATTTTTAAACATCTTTAATTTAAATCTACTGTGTGAGTCTGTTTCTCAAACTTCAGTATCGATTGCTTTGTTGGAATTATAAAAAAAAAAAAGATCTATTTTAATAACATTTGTGGAGAAGTTAAATATCTAGTATAATATTTTTGAATTATTATAAAAATATCTATTTGAATAATATCCGTGGTAAAGTTATATCTATATCTAGTATAATATTTAAGTTAAAAGGAGTATATTTCTGGTTTGGTGTTGCTGAAGCTTTATGAGGGGGCTGCGGGGAAACACTGATCTAGACTTCTGTGCATGACCATGTTCACTGGACTAGATAGAGTTCTGAACGGCGTTTATAATCGATCTGCCACACTCGGACTGTGAGTGAACACACCCATGAGTCCCAACAGCTGGCTTTGTGCTGTAATGGCTCTGCAGTTCTGAACAATAGTGTTCCTCTCCGGTCTTTATCCGGTTCATTGAGCCCCGCTGTTACTCGTGTACAGCATCCTGTCCCGGAGCTAAGATGGTCATGATGACATCACAGCAAGACAGCGCACCAATCACAATGATTATGATGGTAAATAATCAGCATAATTTCTCGTGAATTAAGCTTTGATTGAACAATTATTCGTGGAGCCATGCTAGTAAGGCCTATATAAGGTTCTATATAAACACAGCCATGTTCTTTTTAATTTTTTCGCATTTAGAAAAATATGTAGGCTAAATATATGCTGCGGTTTCCTTTCAATAACCAAAACACAAAAGCAGTGTGAAAACAGCAGTTAAGAAAGCATCTGATCGTATAGCGATGTGGATATGTTTGCACAATCTCCAGTCATGTCACATTTATTTATACAGCACTTTATTGCTTTAATTCAAGCAGCTTTACAGTATTTAACATTAAAAAATAGTGTCACTGTTGATTTCAATTAGAATTACAACAAAGTTTCAGCTATAATACAGCTCTCCAGTGAGTTCATATATGTACTTGTGTTCGACCTCGAGGGTCAGATGATATTTCCACATTAAAGAAGGCGGAGTCTCAGAGCCACACCTACCTATTACGTAATTTGGATTAACCAATGGTAGTTCGAAGGTGTTTACCAGCCAGGGCGAACTTCTCCTGAACGGAGATCCGTCGGGTTCCATAAGTAAGAACTCCTTTCATTTTCTCCATTGGGGAATTGATTTTTAATGATAACGTACAACCATTAAAGACAGCCTCACTGTGAGCAACAAGGTTGTTAATCCATAGTATTCACTGTAAAGAAAAAGTTGCTTAAATTTTTAAGCACAATCAACTTGGATATTTAAGTCATTTCAACTTGAATTAGGCCTACATTAAATTGACTTAAATTAGCTAAATCTTGTTTAACTTATAAAAAAAAGTTGAAAATTGCTTAACTTATTTTGATGAGTTAAAGCAATGTAAAAACATATGTTGTCACAACTTATTGATCATATAATTTTTTACAGTGAATTTGTGGTGAAAAACTACATTGCCCTAGCCTGGGAAAACCCAGACAACTTCCGGCAAATTTAGATTTGCTCTGAAAGTTAGTCTGGCAAAGAGCTCATTCAAGCCCATTTCCAATCCGTCGAAATAGCGGCACCAATCAGAAACGTTGGGGCGGGCTTTACACGATGACGACAGCGCTGGGATTTTGAAGCAGATTTTAGCCTACATTACAAAGATGGATGCCGCCGTCGAACATCACTCGTTCGAATCAGCTATCGCGTCTGTTTTAAGCGATTTGAACGTTTCCTTTTTGTTAAAAACCGAGCAAAGAACAACACTCTGAGATGTTTCTCCGCCGCTCTGCATACGTCATCTCCTTCATCGCTCTGATTGGTTTTAGGTCTATCCGCGACGTCCGTTGGTGACGCCCCTCTGGAAATGATTTGTCTATGACGCTTTGCCTGACCATAACTCAGTTACAACTGAGAATGGTCTGGTTTTAACCAGGCTAACATTGCCCATGATGCTGTACAGAAAATTTCACCAATCAGAGTCGAAACAAGCAAAACGCACCAAAAGATCTCTTCAGCTCCCATGAAGCACTGAGAATGTCGTAATTGAGTCTATCTCTCTCTCAGTGTTTAAATGTATATGCATATTTTGCAATAAACTTACATTGTTTATATATACATATACTGTATATAAAATCAACATTTTAAATAGTTTTATATTTCTCAATAGTTTTTAATTTGATTAGCAATTATGGGATTGTTCTTTCTTTCACTAAAACTGTTGACAGTCTTATAGCAACGCACTTAAAGCCACTCAGAACACTTTAGGAACTATTTAAATGTCCTGTTTAAGTGTGCAATTTCTACAGCACTATATGTGAAATAAAATGATCTAAATGAGTAAACATATAATTGTTTGACTGCGTTCCAAAAGCCTTTCTGACAGAGAAATACTTGTTTAAAGCTTGGCATGTACAGAGAGACGGAAAGAGAAGTACATAATCATGAACAGACTTGAACAAATGGGTACATATTACAGATGAAAGAAACCAAGGAATAGTGCAATATCAAAAGGATGAAAGGATGATAGGGGGGCAGGGAGGAGGTGGAGAAGGAGAGAGGAAGCGGGAGACAAAGAAATGGAAGGAGAAAGAGGGAGTGTGGGAGTTACAGCGTGAGATGAATAGTGAATAAAAAGATGAACGCTGCACAATTCTGTGGAAAAGAGAAGAACAGAACGGGAGCAGAGAGATGAATGAGAGATTGGATTAGTTGCGAGAGGTTGTCCAGCCAGCCTTGTTCACACTTGACCTCTTGACCTGTCCTTTTCCTAATAAGACAGATGATATCTGCTCACACACGCGTGTCAGTGATGGGTCTCATCGCTCTGTCTGACCACAGTGCTCTTTTGTTTGAGGCCATTGGCAGCTGCCCACACATTTTTCTAGTACTTTGCTCATAAACGTGGTTCATTAACATCTTTTGGTTTTAAGTGCAATTTTTTTTAAATACACAATTTGAGGTCAGTTGATTAAAGTGCTATTTTGGTTTTTAAAGTTTTTTTTTTTTTACATTGCTTTAACTCATCAAAATAAGTTAAACAATTTTCTAATTTTTTTGTTACAAGATTAAAAAAAATAGTTTAGTCAATTTAATGTAATTTAAGTTGAATTGACTTAAGCATCCAAGATGACTGTACTTAAAAATGTAAGGCAGCAACTTTTTTCTCCTGCTTTTTCTGTATTTTTTCCTTTAAACATCAGGATTTTTTTTTTTTGTAGACCATTCAAAAGGTTTATGCTTAAAGGCTTGTTATTAATGTATTAGACAAATATATGAACTTTGTTAGAAAACTATCATTTAATTTATATATTTTAAATGAGTTGGTGCAACATGATTTTGATCACGTATGAGCATAAACCATGCATCTTTTCTTAAATCTGGATCTTAATACAAGAGATTTGTTTGTTCTGAGTCATTTTCACATTAAAATTCTCATTTAAAAAGTGTTTCAGGCCTTCATGCTGAAGCAACAGCACTTCAAGATCCTCACCTCAAGATATTCGCATCACACTCTCATAATAAAGATTCTGCATTGGTATTTACATTTCCATAAAAAACCTTTAACATCCGTTACAACCGGTTCTTTGTAGTGGGAAAAATAAATAAATCTTACTTATGCATGAAGATTTACATTATGTATAACAGAGCTGTTCCTGTCACCTTCGTTTTAGGCTGCCGACCCTTTTGGTTTCATAACTCGGACACCCATTGTGCAAATCTGAAAGGTCATAAGATTTAGAGTTTTGGTATTTAAGGTCATAAAAGTTTTGGTATTTAGACGCACCTTTTGATTCCATCACCATGGGCAATGCTGTGAAAACATTTAAAAGTGCACTGGCTGGAGAGAATATGTCAGCCACCATCACATTCATATGATGCTTATGTCATTCTTTATACATTTATTTTTTTCAAAGATGCGAATTGAATGTTTCTTGCATTATCATGCAAATTTATAAAAGAACATCTCAAGTAAAAATAACTTTTATGTCTGTATGAAGTGAATTCTGACATGCAATAAGTAATGGCATTGCTATTGATGACATTGGCAGTGCACGTTTGAATATACTGTAAATATGCAAATGCCATTTGTGAGCTAGATTTTTAGTGTATGACATAAAATATAGGTCTATTGAAGGCCTTCTTGGAATATAGTGAATGTGTCATGGGGTAGCTGAATGCTTATAAGAACAGCATCAGCATGAATATTTTGCAAAAGTTTTTCAAAAAAGCAAGCAAAACTTGAGTGAGTACATATATATTATATTTTCAGTGGTATAAATGGAAAACATAAGAAAACATAATAAACATAATAAAATGTTCTTTTGGTTCTCATGCATATGTACATCTAAATGATGTTTCTACCATTAAAACGTGTTCATCCACTGAAGTAACAAGACTTCAGCACCTCGTCTGAGCTCCTCACTCACCTCCCATCCTCTCTCTCTCTCTCTCTCTCTCTCTCTCTCTCTCTCTCTCTCCTTCTCAGTGAGTGCAGCCCTGCCTTTAAGGGGAGGGTAAGATAAGAGTCCACATACAGACCCCTGAAATCCTCCTCAGAGCCACAGTCCCATAATCAACACCGCACAGACAGCTCGCGCGGGGCCGTGCACGCGCTAGACATTGATAAGAAAACTGCAAGACCAAGAGTTTTAATTTAACTTCCATTAATGTCGCTTTCATTAGGGGCAATGCGAAGACGAAGGGACCCTCGTGAATTACACATGGAACATCTTGGATTTGAAAACCTTTTTTATATATAACTTTTTTTTATAGGCTACTTAATCAACGGTGTTAATTGTGGTAATTTTGAACCAAACAAAGGGACCGCACGCGCACTTTATATTATAAAATACGTTTTTGTTTAATTAAAAAAAAATCCTGTTTGACTGCTAAAACATTTATATAACTTTTTTTTTTTTTTTTTTTTTATTTCCATGACTGAGCAGATATTTTAGATGACAGTTTTCTCAGATAATAATAAGAGCTGTTATTGGAATGGACCATGTAAATGAATGATTAAATAACCGCCAGCTGAGGAATCCGGGATTTTGGTGGAAAAAAAACCCCTCTTCACTTTAATCCGCAAACTGCATTTCAAAGGACTTCAAATGGGCCACTTGCTCCTCAGAAAAGAGACTCATTCTGCCGTGGAGGGCAATTTGAATGTTTGCGCACTGAGAGGAATGTCGAGCCTGCAGAGCCGCTGAGGGACTCAAACTGCTGCTTAATTAACCCGATATTTGCTCGCGAGTCGGAGCCCAGTGCTGATCGTCTCGTGAGCGTCTCTCTAAATGCGCGCTGTCCCGTGGAGCCCCGCAGCGGCACGGCAGCAAGATGAGATCGCGGATCCCGCTACTTCTCGCGGTACTTGCGGCGGCGTGTCTGCGGTTTGGCAGTGCGGAGGTAAGAGCGTCTCAATGGACATTCTAATGAATCTCAATTTCCTATGTGAGAGTTCATTGGTTCCTGATGCATTCTTATGATTCTTTAACAATACACAGTAGTACGTTTTTTTTTTTAATTTATGACTTGTTTGATGGGGATATACATCCCAAATAAATAATCTGTCATTATTTACTCACCCTGATGTTTTTCCAAACAATTTTTTTTTGTTCCTCTTAAGAGTTAGTGGTGACCACATGTCAAGCCTCCAAAAGGACAAAAGCAGGCAAACGTGTTTTATATGACACATATTCTTGGAGCCACATGATAGATTTGTTTCCCAGACAGTAGTGTCGGCCCAGATCCGGGCCACATCTGGTACATGTGAAATCAACACGTACCAGATGTGGGCCGGATCTGGGCCGACACTATGCTGTCTGGGTTGGGAAACAAGCCAAAATTAAAGTATTTTCCCCTCTGCTGTAGCTCTCTTGCATTTTCAATTTCAAATATTTGAACTGGTGAGTCAGGTTTATAGCAACCCTCTTCAGAAGCAACAATTTGTTTAAATGTTATTAAAACAGGCAAGATGCGACTACATGTTTTAACCTAAATGTTGAAAATATTCCCTCAATTGCAACTTTTAAATCTCATTCTAGATTTCAGATATTAGAATTGTTGCATAGTTTGTTATGACTCATTGACCAATAGAAATTGACATTGTCAATGACATCAAACCTGACAAAACCTGTCGCATTTATTTAAAATAAAGGCAAATGAGATTTCAGAGCTTTTTCCAAAGGGAACAATTTCTAGAGAATCTTTAAATTTCAATCTGAATGGCTTCAGAATATTACACAAGAGTCTTACGGAGTACTTATTACGTTTTTTTTTTGTACTCTTTGTAGTTTGACAGATGTCCTGTATGGAAATAATGTGATATTTGATATGCAATATGATATGCTTTAAGTGTGTAAATCAATTTAAATTATATTTAAATATATTAAAAACTGAAAATTATATAACCAACATATGTTTCACATTCAAAAGAAAGCATCGCTACAACTTCTGAAAGTGAATGGTATTGTTTTAGAAAGACAAAAATGAAATACCAACAACTCCATGAATTGAATATACACTGATTCATATTAAAGCTACAAAAGTTGTTCAGTTAAGAGCAGTGAGTGATTTTCTCTTTTTTGTTGTTGTTTGACAGACAGTATGCAGGTAGGGTCTACTGTATTAGGCTGCTGTCACTTTAATGCACGGATCCTATTGATACACATCAGATTTCATTGAGTCACATTGAGATGTTTTGATTAATGCGCTTAATAACTCTTTTTAACGTAAAGCAAGTCACACGTAACAGTCGTGTGCCCATGCAGTCTATTCTCTGCTGTATGTGGCGGATTCTATTAAATGAATCAGTGATCTGATTCCCGAAGGCTCCAGGAGCTTGCAATCCTCATCGGTGCTCCAAGGATTGTTGACATTTAGCACCCGAGATCTGCAGGTTTTAATGTGTTTGCCCTTCCGTTGACCATCACAGTTGTGTTGCATCAGGCACTCAATCAAAATATGACATTTCTGTGACCCCCCTCCCCCCAAAAAAACCATAGAAGTAGAGATATCATATCATAAGATTCATATCATAAGAGATTGAATTAATGTTAATTTAAGACATGACATCTCTAAATCACGTACCTTTTTCACTGCATGGAAGGATGTTTAAAAAAAAAATCTGAAAATGTAATTCCTTGTTCGAATGGAAATGCAAGATCAAAACTTATTTAAAAGCTGTGATTATGATCTCTCTCAACTTTAAGATGTTTTTTTTTTTGGGAGTTCCCCATGTAAGAACATCATTTTTCATCTCTTTATGATGTGTGATTTGGATGGGAAAATCTCACTATAGGTTCAAATTAGACAAGTACGACACATTCACTTGATTATATGTTTTCATTTACAGATAAAAATCAAAACAGACATGCATTATTATTTCTTGCAACTACACAAACTGATGGTCGTGCACATTTACATGTTAGTAGATGATATGGGCATGTGTGTGTGTGTGTGTGTGAGAGAGAGAGCATTGTCAGCAGATGTGCAATTATGTATCATTACTCCCCAACATTGCCTGTGCATTCCACCACTCCTCCACAATCCCAGAATGCTCTGGGCCTGTCCTTCACTCTCGGATGATATAGCAGCAGGGCCCAGGGGTTGTGTCGTTCAGCTCTGGTGATCAACAGAGACACACTCCACCCTCCCACACCAATCCATTGGTTTGTTTGGATGAGGCAGACTGCAAGTGTCAGTTAATTGGCTTTTTGTGTAATAAAAGTAATAATTTTATTTTATTTATAATATAATAAATATAATTAAATTGATTAGTTTTAAATATTTCAATTGCTTGCATTATTTTAATGAAATCTGCAACTTTAATTTAATTTTTATAGTTGGAATCAGTCGAGTCTTTTCCATTAGGAAAAGGATTTTCCATCCTTTAATGTCTCAGATGCAATCAGAGATCACATGTCTTTCCTTTCTGGAGAGATCTAAAAAAATGTCTCAAACTTTTGTCAGATTTTCTAAGTCACCAAAGTCAAACTAAAGTCAGAAATCTGAATATGAACTCAAACATTTACCAAAATTTGCTAAATGATCTCAACTTTTCTGTACACTGTATGTCAAAAACGGCCTCATTTGTTTAGTACAAATGTCTGAGATGAAGATGATACATAAATGAGAGCAACATTAAATCTCCTGAGCTTTGAAACGGCAACCTCTGAGAATGTAAATTTCCTCTTGGTCTATTCTATTCTATTCTATTCTATTCTATTCTATTCTCTTCTCTTCTCTTCTCTTCTCTTCTCTTCTCTTCTCTTCTCTTCTCTTCTCTTCTCTTCTCTTCTCTTCTCTTCTCTTCTCTTCTATTCTATTCTATTCTCTTCTCTTCTCTTCTCTTCTCTTCTCTTCTCTTCTCTTCTCTTCTCTTCTCTTCTCTTCTCTTCTCTTCTCTTCTCTTCTCTTCTCTTCTCTTCTCTTCTCTTCTCTTCTCTTCTCTTCTATCTGTGTGTTTGGACTTTTTGTACGCCATCTGTTGTCTGCGTGTGTGTGTGTGTGTGTTGTTGTTGTTGTTGTGTGATGCTTTATATTTACATTGGGTAGCCATATTCAAAAGTTTGGGAACACATTAATCAAAATTCACAGTAAAGACTTTTACAGCGCTACAAAAGATTCTCAGTTTCAAATTAATGCATTAATGCATAATGTTTTCATTTGGCCTTTCTTTTCATCACAGAATCCTGAATAAATGTATCACGGTTTCCACAAAAATATTAAGCAGCACAACTGTTTTCGACATTAATAATAATAAGAAATATTTCTTGAGCATCAAATCAGAATATTATAATGATTTCTGAAGGATCATGTGACACTGAAGATTGGAGTAATGATGCTGAAAATTCAGATTTGATCACAGGAATAAATTACAGTTACAGTTATTTGACAATATTTCTGTTTTTACTATATTTTTGATGAAATAAATGCAGCCTTGGTGAGCGGTAGTGTATGTTGTGTTTTCATTGTACCAGTCTGTACTGTGATGAGCTCGGTATCAAGAAATCACTATGACAACATTTCATCAACGACCAAACAATGTTTACCTGCTTATTTATGCCCTGGTGTGCACTATAGATCTGAACTGAAATCATGCTGTGGTATTGGCAGAAGTTCATGCATGCACAGCCGGATGATAGAGCGCTTGAGAATGTAATGAAGAAATTAAAAATGGAAAACTGATGATTCACGAGATTTATGCATTTGGACAAAACAGGATCACTGTGCTTCTCAGAGCTCCCACGAGTGTAAAATACACCAGTGATTCACCATGCATCTATTTCTGTTGAATTATAAGTGCATACCGCAAGAGGTGCGGTACATTTAGGATGCTTCTTAACTTCTGGCACACTTGTATTCCTGCATTTGTTCTGCCCATGCGAAACTGTCTGAATCACCAGCCAGTAATGTGACTGATTTCTCTTATCACGCCGATTACTGAAATACTCCATCCTTCCGGTATAGCCTCCCTCATCCATCTCTCTCTTTATTCTCCTCAAACTCACCTTTTCTCCATCTCTCCATCCCCCACTTCCTCTCTGCCCTCTTTCCTGTGTCCTGCATAAATGCTGCCAGATGAGACGGAGGAGACGAGGGTCAGTGGCCCCTGTCTGGACATGCTGTATGAACAGGGCTATTGTGTCCCCAAGACCTGCATTGACACCCTGAGACAAACCAGCATCCATAACGCCCTGTCTCACTGTCACACACTCAAACACACACCACATTCACATTCGTTTATAAATGCGCTCTATTCTGATTGGTCATTCAGAATTCTGTGCTCAAATGTTGTTAAACATGGGGGAAAGATGCCCGCCTTCAGAACAATGGATTTACTTTTAAATTGTAACATATTTAGAGATAAGTTTAGCATCAGCCAATGTGTTATTATTAATTATTATTAATTCAGTGTTGCATATCCATTTATTTATTTTGTGTATATAAGGAGGATAACAAAATAAATCAATAGGTCATTATGACACTCTCTGGGTTAACTGCAATCTTGACTGATTGATGGTACATCATTATTATTATTGTTATTATTTTTACATACACTACAGCTCAAATCTAATAAAATAAGTCTGTAAAAATACAGCAAAAGCAGTACAATTGTGAAACAATTTAAAATAACTTTTCTATTTAAATACAATTTGTTTTACAATGTAATTTATTCCTGTAATCAAAGCTGAATTTTCAGCATCATTACTCCAATCTTTAGTGTCACACGATCCTTCAGAAATCATTCTAATATGACGATTTGATGCTCAAGAAACATTTTTGATTATTATCAATGTTGAAAACAGTTGTGCTGCTTAATGTTTTTGTGGAAACCGTGATACATTTTTTTTTAAGATTCTTTGATGAATAGAAAGTTCAAAAGAAACAGCAAATAGAACTTTTTGATGATTTAAAAGTCTTTTCTCTCCCTTTTGATCAGTTTAATGGAACTTTTGCTGAATGAAAGAATTAATAAAACAAAAAACATTGAATATTAAATATGGAATATTTATTTCTAACGCTTTAGTTCCCTTTTCTTCTCTCTTCCAGGCCGATCCTCTCCCGGCTGCTGTGGTTGAGTTGGTGAAGGGTGGATCTGTGTCTTCTATTCAGGACTTGCAGTTTCTACTGTTTTCTGAATCCATAGGTAAATCGTCTCTCTTTAAATTGCTCACGTACTGGAAATCTCACAGAGACGCACGTCTCATGCATGACTCATGAGTCATTCTTCTTTGGCACACAGACAGACATTCAATGTGTGTGGATATAAAGTTCCTCTGTTTTCTGTTATCTTCTTTTTTTACTCTTTTCTAGGCCTAATTTATGGCTTTAGTGACTGAAGTGACCTGTGCTGTAGCTGTCAAATCAAATTTAAACTAATTTTAATTGTTTTTTTTTTATAAAGTCTCAAAATACTTCTGACATTCCTGGAGGCAATTATTGTCCTTTATTAAAAATGTTAATTATGACTGGGCAACAAAACCCCAGTATCACACACTTAATATAGAATGCATATTGAATGCTTATTACAAAGCAACTTTTTGTCTTTGACTTTGAACTGTATGTTGTCCTCATTTAGATTAAGACATTAAGTAGACACTCTTATGCAGAGTTACTTAGGTGCTTTAGCTTCATGTGACAAAATGTACTGTGCAAAGAGCCCTTCCAAAACCAAAAGAAAAAACCTTAACCAATGTGTGGTGTGATGTGCCAGTTCTCTTGTTACTTTCATCCCTAGAAAATAGAAACAAGTTGCAATTTCTTACAAGGGTCTGCCATCACCACTTTTTTGCTACCTGATGATGTTTGAAAGCTGCTGTTATTTTGTTCTTCAGAGGTTGAGCCAGACAGTCACCATGAAAACGACACCAGCAACCGTCTGCCACGCAGTCTTCTGGGTTAGTTCTTTGTTCTTCTTCTCTTTTCTGGCTTGTTGCTGCATTATCTGTTTTATTCTTATTTTTATTATTTGTTATGTATTTCTTTTCAGTGTTAAATACCGTTTCTATCCTTGCTTAATATGCAGAAACTACTAAATATGCCATTTGTAAGTTAATTCCCCCTAAAACATTAGTTTTAATATTAATAACATTCGTTATTTTCATCATTATCATCATATTAGTCATCATTATCACCACCAGACAGGGCCAATCAATATTGTTTTGAAATGAAAGCCAAACCAGGGTAGGCCTAATGTGATCTCGTGAATCAATAAATGCATGGATCACCCTTTCAAAGTACTTAAAAGAAAGAAATGATTTTACCTTAGCTATTAGGTCTCGAATGTAAAAAAACAAACTGGTTTTGACCACAGAACTAATCTGTTTGTCAAATTTAAGAGCACACCCAAATTCCTCACTAATGGGTTAACAAATGGCCAAAGTTTAAACAAGGTGCGCTAACAGCTTCTAAAGATTAAAAAACTATAATCACAGTTTTGCCTGCATTGAGGTGAAGAAAATGTAAGGGCATCCAGACCTTTACGTCAGCTAGACAAGCCAACAGAGTATCCGAACCCCTCTTGTTAGATCCCAGGGGCAGATGGACAGTGTTTCTTAGAAATTGACCCCAAAGGAAGCATACAAAGGGAATCAAATCGGAACAAGAAAAGAGCCTTGAGGAACACCACAAGTAATAGAAGCTGCACCCGAAGTGAATTCACAAATACTAACAGAAAAGCTTCTATTATTAAAATAAGATTGGAAAATAAGATCAGTTGAAATTGCTATGGGTGGCTTTTGCTATTGTTATGGAGGGGCTTGAGATCTTTGCGATAGGGGGAAATCAAAAGACCCTTGACGCCGGGCCCGTGAGCAAGTACCTGATTGCTATATGTTTTTCCACGTAGTTCATTTGTGTCTGTGTGTTTCCGTGTTTGTCTGCAGATGCTCAGCCCGCTCAGCAAGCCATCTGTAAGGTCAGGACCGAGGTCATCGAGGTCACACGCTCCATGTTGGACCGTAGCAATGCAAATTTCCTGTTGTGGCCTCCGTGCGTGGAGGTGCAGAGGTGCTCGGGCTGCTGTAACACCAAGAGCCTGCAATGTGTTCCTGTACTTACACACACACGATACCTACAGGTACACACACACACACACACACACACACACTTTTCAACTGCGTACTAACTAGGGGTGTAACAATACATTCATGTCACAATAGTCGCTATCCACATACTGTTGCATTTCTGTATTGTGATATAATGTTGACACAATATATTGTTACAGCCCTAGTACTTGTCATACAATCTCAGAAAAAAAGGTACAAAAGCTGTCACTGGGGCGGTAACCTTTCAAAGTGTACTAATATGTACCATTTAGGTCCTACTACACTTTAAGTGCTATGTACCTTTAAAGGGGTCATATACTGCCATTTTTGTACAAGCTAATATGATTCTTTAGGGTCTAAATTAAAAGTTTGTAATATACTTTAATTAAAAATTCTCATTAGTATTCTAAGAAAACAGTTATTTTACCTGGTCAAAAACAGCTCTGTTTTCAGCACGCCGTTTCAGTGGATATGCCTTTAAATGATCATGAGCTTTGCTCACCCCGCCTCTCTGTTCTGTGCGTACACGTTTATAACACAATAACCATAACGCGTTGTTCAGTATAAACGTTGGATTATGAATTATATTGAGAACGTCGTACATAGAAAACATGCCGTAATGTACCCTGAGTGTAAACCTTAGACGCATTCATTGTGAAGCGTGCAGCTGGCAATTTGCAAAGATATAAATATTAATATAAAGGTTAATAAAACGGTACACTCACTTCAGTTGTTCTAGAGGTTCAGCAGGAACACGATAGCTGGTACCGATCCTTTTTTCATGAGCAGCACCTTAGCAAAACCCGCTTTATACTGATCCTCGTTTATAAAGCAGTCTGGTGAGAAATGATTCGCGCAAACATGAAAGCATTGACGTTGCACGTGTGGAATATTCCCTTCGAAAACAAACACAGCCACTGCGTCTTCAGCGGTTCGGATTTAGGAACATTAAAATGACTGCTGTGTTCGTTATTACACCCAAGAACAGAACACCACAATCGCTTAGACGCCATTCTGCTCATAGACAGTGCTCCAGCATATCAACAATGACCGCGCCGGTCCGCGCAGACTATGATTGACAGCTGGCTCACGAGCGAGGGCGGGTCTGTGTTGAAACGCTCTGTCAATCAACAATCGCGGGAGGGGCGTCCGTCCGTGTGACGTCGAACGGCTCGATTTGAGGCAGGGGAAAACATATAAGGAGATTAAAACAAAAACACTGGATGGATTTTTATCATTATATGATGGTTGTGTACAGGCACTGCCAACACACATTTCAGTACAATCAACTTGAAAAAGTGCATGTACCATTATATGACCCCTTTAAGATACAAATATGCACCATTTAAGCGGTAAACATGGTATGAAGGTGTACATTTTAAAAGGGTAATAACCCTGTGACAGCTTTTGTACCTTTTTTCTGTGGGTGCATATGTACCACTTTCACTTTCCTCTCCTCTTTATCCTCAGGTGATGAAGATACAGTACGTGAACAAGCGGCCGCTCTACGATAAGGCCGTCGTCTCCGTCCTCGACCATGTAGAGTGCCGCTGTCAGCCGGCTCCTCGGCCTGCCCAGCGGCGGAAATCATCCGGCCAAAAACAGGATGCACGGGATCGTTTGGGAAAAACTC
The DNA here is from genome assembly GCF_029890125.1 of Rhinichthys klamathensis goyatoka. NCBI lineage: Eukaryota > Metazoa > Chordata > Actinopteri > Cypriniformes > Leuciscidae > Rhinichthys > Rhinichthys klamathensis. Next base: position 612,730 of record NW_026606773.1, on the reverse strand, counting down.
GACCCAAAGATGAGCTCCATCGCAGTGATGAACTCAAACATAACCAGAGGTTAAGCCTGGAGGACCTGCTCAGCCACAGTTGGCTGCCCAAAGAGAGGTTCTCTGAATCGGGAGCACCAGACACTTTCCATTTCGGCCGTGACGGCTGGGCTCGGAACGAGACGCAGTATGGAGGGGGTAAAAGTAATCACCGTCACCCTGCGGACGGAAGGAGACACGGCAACACGAATGGCACATCATCAGCAGAGGGAACAACGGCTCCACTGCCGAATCATACCGAGCAGGAAGAAACTGATTCGTCACTGCACAACGCTACGCAATTTGAATCACAGAGTAATGCCAACCAAAGTACAACCAATCAGACATCTGAATATAATATGGGGCCATTAACCAATCAGACTTTTAAGCACCAGTCAAACCTCACGCAAGAAATAGAACAATTGCGAACAACCAATCGGACAGACCAACTTGCTTTCAATGCCACAGGAACAGCCAGTCAGAATCTGGGAGATGTAGAGGAGAATGGTCCGAACGTGAGAGGTGAGACTACAGACGTAGAGGCGAAGGAGGTGGAGCGAGAGCAGAGACAAATGGACAGAAAGGCCAAGGAGGGGGAGGAGGTGGTGGTGGTGGAAGACTTGCTGCTTCAGCACAAACTCCTAGATGAGCAGAAACACAAACATCACCTCAAAGTACAACAGACGAATATACAGCCGGACGAGAAACTACAGCAACTCCATCATAAACAACAACACACTTATACAACCACACAGCGGACAGGTAAAATCAGTAGCACCTCAATGCAGTACATGAGATCCACGGGGAGGAGTCGGATCAAGATCCAAGGGGTGGAGATGGGTAGGATTAGGGGAGGGTTTAGGGATAAGGGGGCGGAGATGGGTAGGTTTAGGTATATGTAAGGTGGGAGGAGTTGGATCTGGATCCGACTCCTCCCCGTGGATTTCATGTTCTGCAGTGAGGACCATCTCGGTAAAATACACAAATGAACAGATAATGAGGTTTTTCCATTCATTCCTGTTTTATCATTGTCTGGTAGAAATCAATAGACGTTGTTGAAGTAGAAGAATTTTGTCTTCTATGTGAATGGCCCTCTAAATTAAAATTTGATCTCTGTACCATGGTAAGGTTTTTCTTAAACTTGCATTAAAAAAACAAAAGCGCCCCAGGTTCACTTTATTTAGTCATTTATGCTATTGCAAATATTTTTTAGCTGTATTTGTCAAATAAATATATAAACTCAAATCAATAAATAAACAGATCTGGCTTGGCAGATGTTCCACAGAAACAATTTACAGGGTTGCAGTTTGTATGTGAGATGAAAACTAGAGAGATGGCGTTTAAGAGCAAAGACATATTTGGACCATGTTCAGTTTAAATCTTCTGCCAGCCAATGCCTATACATATATCTCAGTTGACTTATATTCGACCAGACACCTACACATCAGGAAAAGAAAGTAACACATGTATACGCCTACATAAATTTGTTCAGTGCCATATGGATTGCATATTATTGTGCAGAATAATACGGCTAATGTGGTTGGATTCAATACAACACAACAATACTGAACAACACTGCAAAATCAGAATAGAATATACGTACTGGTAGATTGATTTTATCTTTTGTTGCAAACAGGAACCACATCCCCTCCTCTGCAACATCTCCCTCCACACAAACCTAACAGGCCACCTCCTCACCCCCCGAAAAGGAGGAGAAAACAACGTAATCGTATCAGCAAATCTGCCATGAGAGCTCTTCTCATGTGACACAAACATACACAGGTGAGCTGCTCAGATTTGCAAAATACTAAATGAAATATCACGTTTAATACATAGTAATAATGTTTAGAATGGTAACAGTATTTAATGCAGTATCTTGACTGTCTTTTTTTGTTCGCTCTCTCACAGATACATGTTCAGATGGATGCAATTTCACCCATATGAATTCTTATTTATGTGTGTCCCGGGACATTAAGAGTTGCGGCACTAATCACCTCTCACAACCTACTGTTCTCCTTCTCTGCTCAAAGTCATGTGGAAAGGGACAATCCTGACAAAAAAGAGGCTCGCAGGATCGTTGTAGGTTCTCTTGCACCTGCTGGACATTCAGCCTTCTAGCTCCAAAAATTCTAGAAGTGGGACTTGAGAACCGTGTAAATCAGGAAGTTCAGAACATCAGAAGCATGAAACATCTTTTGAACATTGGTCAGAGAAACTGAGTAATAGTATGATACTGGGTCAGTATGCAGTGGTAAACACAGAACTTGTAGAAGGTGGAAGAGAATGGCTTGAAAAGGCTATATTTCCCATGATCACTTACCTTAAGAGAAAAACCAGTGCTACATATCACCTTTCTTTTTGAATCACCAAAAAAAAAAGTGGTTGCCATTTTCTGCTATGCTGTGGAATCAGTGCTGAAATTGAGGCTTGGATGAAGCAGCTGATAAACTGGTCCAGTATTATCAATAATAAAAATAAATAAAACAGCACATTATTTCCAGGGATGCACTCAAAGCATGTTATTGTATGCCATATTTCAAACTAAGTGCTTTTACCTAAAACATACAGAGACAACTTTGTATTTTAATATATTACCAGTCAAGTTGTTTGCAGTATCATTTGTTATTATTTAAGCGATTCTTAACACTGGAAATTCACACACGATAAAGCAAGGGAATGCATTTCTGTCTCAATTAATTCCTCATACCTCTAAGAGTGTAAAGGTGCTACATTATAACACAAAGCAGTAAGAGTTTTATTCATTAATATTATTTATTCTTTTTGTAAATCTGCAGCAGGCCCAGTGTTTCATCATAGTCTTACAACACCAGAAACCCAAAATGTGGATTATTTTTTAGTATGTTCATGTACAGATGGTCTGTTTTGGATCTTTACTAAACCTTGCAGATTGTGCAGAATTTGCACTCTTTTTATATTAAGAATAAAATTTAAACACTAACCATTAAGGTGTAATACATGGTCTTATTAAGGTTTTTACATTTGTTGTGTAATTTTAATACGTTCTAATGTTTTAAGTTCTAAATTCAGTTAAGAAACAAATACAAACCTATTTAGGTCCTCACATGCACTTCATTTGTTGCGCACAGCCTTTAACTCATTTGGGAGACACTTTTATTCAAAGCGTCTTACAGTGAGTTTCCTGGGAATCTAAGCCATGAGCTTGGGGTTGCTAGCGCCATAGCAGTTGAGCTACATACACTTGTTTTCAACACAGTGCATTAATAATGGTGAGTTTTTCTTCTGTCGTCCTGATAAAAACTGGTTTAGTCCCACCCCATTTGCCCAGAAAACTTCACTTCTGTACTTACAGTGTCTGCCGACAGCATTTCATTTTTATTTTGGCTTATTTATGATTGGATATGGCAGAGGGTTTTGATCCCATTAGCACATTTTACACACTTACACTACCAATCAAAAGTGTGTCTCTAAGTTTTTATTATTATTATTATTCAGCAAGGACCCATCAAATTGATGAAAAGTGACAAATACATTTATAATGTTACAAAATATGTCTATTTCAAATAGATTTTCTATTTATCAAAAAAGTATCATGCTTTCCAAAAAATGCTTCAACATTGATAATAATAATAAATGTTTTTTGAGCAGCAAATCATCATATTAGAATGATTTCTGAAGGGTCGTGTGACACTGAAGACTGGAGTAATGATCCTAAATATTCAACTTTGCCATCACATAAATAAATCAACTTTTTAAATATAATAAAACAGAAAACTGTTTTTAGGGGCCAAGCAAAGGCGCGAAGGCACCTATTGTATCCACTCGTTTTCTTCTTCTTTTCTGCTCTTGAGGGAAAATGATGAAATTTGGCACACAGATAAAGGACAGTCTGAACATTAACCACAGCATTTTTGGAGTTTCACCAACTGCCCAAATGTATTTTTTCCTCTGATTCCTTGGCTCAAGACGATTTCAAATGCAACGTCATTTTCCATCATGGAAAATTTTCCAGACATTTTGAACTTTCCAAAAAAACTACTTTTTATAACTCGTCCTAGATAGTTTGTCCGATTTCACCAAAATTGTCTCACATCATCTTCAGACCATGTTGGCAAAAAGTTATTAAAACCTTTTTGATAAACCAAACCGTTCTCGAATAATGTGTGAACAAATTTGACAAAGAGCACATCAAAATGGCTATATCGCTGAAACACTTTAATGTACTGCGGAGATATAGACGAATCTTGGTACATGTCATCATAACCTGAGGCTATGTGCAGCATTTCAGCATGTGCTACTCTTCAGGAGATATGAAATATGGCTTTGTTACTTTTTTACGATTTGGCCAAAATAATAAAACTGGTAGGCTTTCTTTCGACTCATTGCATCATAACGAGTCGATTAGCAATTTTCCCCGCATATCGGCCCAAATTTTCCCATTTTTGGTTTAGGACATTTTGGATTTTGTTGTAAAATACTGTATTTTACAAATGCATTTGCATATCATTACAAAACTTGGTGTGTCATTGGCACCATGCCCTGAATGTGCTGAAAAAGTTTTGGAACTAAATTTATAATGGAAATTCAAAGAATGCGAATAGCTTTTGATTAATTTAGCATATTTTTATGAAACTGGTCTTGAAAGATTCCTTAAGCTTGAGTCGATTCCTCCTAGAATGTTGGTCTGATTTTTTTTTTTACCAAAATTGGCTTCTATTAAAACCTTTTTGATAGACCACCAAACCATTCTCAAATAATGCATTAAAGAACTTCTTGTCATGATGCCAAGCTGATTCTGAAGCTGTAACTCTGCCCTGCTTTGGCATATTGACACCAAACTTTTTATGTGCCACCTATTGGTCAAAAGTGCTAAGCAATTAAATCGTATCACTAGTGATTGTATTTGCTTTTTCAGCAATTTTACATAAAAGAATCCAAAACAATGTCTTTAATTACTCATTGTTGCAGTTGGTCTGATGCTCCCAGCCATGCTTGCATAACTCATCATGCCTTTTTTGTGCAGCTATGTTTTTAAATGGTAATATTTCACAATATTACTGTTTTACTGTATTTTTGAATAAAGACTAAAGACTTCTTTCAAAAACCGACCCCAAACTTTGAACTGTAGTGAACACAATAAACTATATCACGAAACTCAGGCCAGCCTGATTCAATCCCACGACCCTGTAAATGTCCCAGAAGTCCATTTATGCCCTAACACCGCATGAAGTTCCACTGACAGTTGGAGGTCTTTGGTGTTCCTGAAATGGGAGGAAAGTTTATTGCGTTGTTACTCAAGGGAGTCGTGTTGTTTGTATTTGTTTTTGGGAAGGTGACAAATATGTTCCTGGACTAAAGCATCCTGATTAAAATTCCCCTCTTCGCTAAGCATAGAGTGGCCAAGAGGCTCGTTCTCAAGGGCACTGACAGATCTACACTCTTCGGCTGAGTTTTCTGGAACCAAACGGTGGATCTTTAAAGGTCTGCTTTAAAAACAACAATACTGGATTTTTTCAGACCCCTGACCTCTAGCTATAATAAATAATCATTAATGTTTGTAGCATTACATGTGCTTGACCATCATTTACGATCTATCATGCAGTTTGTTTTTGTTTGGTCTGTGTGTGAATGGTTGTGAGGGTGCCCTGCTCTGCTGCAGCCCACCCGGACAGATGGATGCACTCCCTCACTTCATATCTGACTCGCTCCCTTGATAACTGGAATTTATGTGCTGAATTAATTCAATTAATTATGCACCCCTACATTCCTGTGGGAGGAGAGAGACAGTAAGGCCCAGTAAAGTGTATCAGCTCAGAGTTGGCATTGTACATCATGACCTTAGATGAGCTTGACATTTTGATGCACGGAGATTCAACTCAATAAACTAAATTCTCAGTGGCAGTTAAACACAGTTATACAGTTCTGTTAAGTACCTCACTTCATTTTTTTAATGTTTATATGTTTATGCACTTTATCTCATTCTTGCTATTTACATCTGCATTTTTAGTAGTCTTTTAGTTAAAAATAACAATGCTGGAAAACTGTGGAAGTATGTTTTTGCTTTGTTTTGTTGGCAGTTGTGTTGTGTTTTAGAGTTAAAGATAATGTCTGTAAACTTAATGGAAAATGTCTTTTAGCAGAAAATAGAAGCATTTTCTTTAGCTTTTTTAAAAGTGTATGGCGTCTACTTAAACTAAATTCAATTGTATTTTACATTTGTTGCTTAAGAAAATATAAATGATACATTATTTAAACCATTTACTCTCTTAATTCCTACAATTTCATTCATGCATTTTTATTGCTCCAAAAGGAAGATATATTTTTTCCAACAGAGCAAAACAATCGCTGAAATATCATGTGCTTCAGTATTACGTTAGAAATTATAACTGAAGCCAAAGCAAAGATATTTACAAATAAAATCACTTGAATACTTGGCAACCATAGAAGGTCACATACTGAAAGATACCCCTGAGACAGTGAGGATGAGAAGGTATTTCTCTCTGCTAGTACTCACATTTTACTTTAAGCACACTTAAGCATAGGTGCTATAAAGTTTGTTATTATTATTGCTGCTAAAGCATGATGTACAGGCACTCAGCGTTCATGTTTGCAAGAGTTAAAGCACTAAGAGCAGATAAATCTCACGTATGCTAACAGAGAGAAGAGTTTGCACCCTCCCTTTCCATGATTTAGCCTCCATTAGCCTGCTAGCATAACACACATATAAACAGACACACATAGATTGTCCACAAACCCACCGCACTTTTCAATGGCTGTAAGATATCGTCTGGATATTGTCATGCTCTTTCCAAGCCTGTTGATGTTAAAAATGAGTGTGAAATTCAATGAATTGATGAATAGAACTAAAGAAAACCATGCTAAAAGATGTTGAAAACAAAATGTTGAAGTCCATCCATGATGCAAAACTTGTACCAAAAATCATCCAAACACACATGCAGTTTACGTGCATATTATGATGACTTATATTTTAATTATAAAACATTATCGTAAATTGAAACTTTAGGTATGTTCAAGCAATCATATGGCTTCATAAGACATGAAATATAAAGTAGAGTCATATGGTGCTTCTTATAGGAGGATGACAATGATTTTTTAGATTAAAAACATACATTAGACTAATTTAGAGGAACTGGAACAAATCTCAGGCAACATCCCATTTCTCAGTGTAGATAAACTCTGTCATCCTTAATGTTTGAAAGTGAAAGAAGCAAACGAGATACTTTTGAAATTTAAAGTTGGCATGCAACAAAAGTTGTGATAGTCTTTTCTTCCCTATTGTTACGTATATGTGAGTGAAACGGCAGACTGTTTGTCTTCACAAACAAGAAAAAATGTAGGGCGAGACTTAATATTGCCCATAGGGAATTGATTAGATGGTTGTGATTTGCTATTGCTTTGATGTCATGTGAGTGACAGGTTGCCCCGCCCTCGTGCCAGTAAACACATCATCAGAGAAGAGAAGATGCTGCAAGAGAAAGAGGAAGTTATTTTGAATAAATATTAAGGCGGCACATAAAAAAAAAAAAAAAAAAAAAAGTTTATAAAAAACACTGCAATATTATAAAAAAAATAACACTGATTAAATTGTGACACAAATTATGTTGTTTACACTGGTTGTTAAACTTTTTTGAGATGTGGTTGAAAGACATCTAAAGACTAGACACGTACAGTCAGTCACAGCTCAAGCATGTACAAATAGTGTCTTACGCACAAGCACAAGCACAAGCCACAGGGCCTTAAATAAGATAACAGGAAGACGGTGTGTGCTGCCGGTACAGATAAAGATCTGATCTATTGTGTGTGAGCTCGTGTATGGTTTGGGTGTGTGAATATGTGCGCTCTTCCGCAGATGTTTGTGAGCGTGTGTATGTTTATCTCTGTGCATATTTGTGTGACACTGAGCCCCAAATAACCTCCTGCCCCCCAGACCTTCTGAGACTGACGCATACAGTCACAGACTGTACAGCTGTTACCCCGATGTGCATCTCAACTGACATTCTGCTGTCCATCACTTTCATGATCAGCAAGTGCAAACGTTTTCTCAACATTATATTTTGGTCGCAAGTGATGTATATTGCCCTACAAAGTTTTATGTTAGTAACACAAATGGTCGCCTATATTTCAGTTGCAATTTATAGCAATATATTTTAGTTTACCTTGACCGTCACTTCTGGCATTTTGATTATAATATTTAAGCTTGCATTCATATATTGGGAAAAGAGCTCTAAATAAACATACATTTTATTTAATTGAAAATATCTCTTAATTTTCTAACTGAAATAAAATGATCTAGAATTGTTGTGAAAAGACCTGGTATATGCAATGTATGTTTATTATATATATATATATATATATATATATATATATATATATATATATATATATAAACATTTGCAAGTGTTGTTTTTAGGTTTTAAGCCTTCTATAAGTAAGTTTTTTTTTTTTTATAACATTAAAGTGTGGGAGACCTATTAAACTATATTAAAAAGGAGGATTAAAAATACCCTGAAAAATAAAATATATCATTAAAGAATTATGTATGAAGTCATGCTAACCACATAAGAACATTTCTGCAATGTTATAAAATATGCTAAATTCCCCTGTACATTTACATCAGAATTCAGGGACTTCTTTTGCGTGGGCGAGTTTTGTTCTGACTCACTAGTCCACATCAGTGCTGCTCGAGAATCAGTCTTCCATGAGCGCTTCACTAAAGGTCAGAGGTCAGATCAAGAGGCAGGATTACTGAGCTAAACAGATTAGCTAGATATATTTATTTTTATAGAAAGCTATTGGACAACTGGCCTTTTGATTATGCATGAGTGGTGTGTAATTAATATTTTTGTGTCCTTTGGGGTATGAGGTAGAATCCCAAGTTGGATAAAATAAAAATAAAAATTTAATTTTTTCCCCAATGCTTTTTAAATGCTAAATGTGACTTGTTTTAGTCCCTTTAACTAAATACTTACCAGACCAGTTTAACTTCTTTATGACCTTTGACCTCGTCACTTCTTAAAGAGTGGCGTCTCCCCAGCTAGTGTTTGGACAGCCTAAACTATGTTTAAAGTGAAATAAAAGTATTTTTTATAAATACATTTAAAGAGTTTGATAGAGAATGGACAACAGCTTTTTTTTATCAATACTGTACAAAACGCAATATTTTATGTACATTATGGAACATTTGAGTTGCACATTCTAAGAAAAGTGAAACAATTTCATATGTTGCTGATTTGTGTGATCCCAGCATGCATTGCGGCATGAATACAATTATATATTTATATCAATTTATATATATTATATCAATTTATATATATATATATATATATTGTGTTGACTACCACCATTTAGGTTTGTGTGCTAATTGTTGAGGTCTATCTATGTAAAACTGTGTGGCACAACGGTTTATGTATTTTTAATTTACAAGATATTTTCCCACGTCATGGTAAGTGTAATACAAGAACGTACTGTAAGTAATAAGAATTATTGTGTTACTAATTTAACATTTGTTAAGATATCTGCATGATCTGACTAGAATATATTTAAAGTCAGCATAAAATCAAAATGTACAAATCTTTTTTTTTTTTTTTCCTTTCCTTTCATTATTATTATTTTAAATCCTCATAAGCTTTAATCAAAGTAACTTCCCCTCCCTCTTGCAGCATCTTCTCTTCTCTGATGATGTGTTTATTGACGCGAGGGCGGATCAAAATCAAGTCCCGCCCTACATTTTTTTCTTGTTCGAGAAGCCTTTTCACTCACATTAAAGGGGTCATATAATGGTACATGCACTTTTACAAGTTGATTGTACTGAAATGTGTGTTGGCAGTGTCTGTGCACAACCATCATATAATGATAAAAATCCATCCAGTGTTTTTGTTTTAATCTCCTTATATGTTTTCCCCTGCCTCAAATTGAGCCGTTCGTTTTTGTGACGTCAATAAAACGGACGCCCCTCCCGCGATTGTTGATTGACAGCAGCGATTCAACACAGACCCGCCCTCGCTCGTCCTGTCAATCATAGTCCGCGCGGATCGGCGCGGTCATTGTTGATATGCTGGAGCACTGTCTATGAGCAGAATGGCGTCTAAGCGATTGTGGTGTTCTGTTCTTGGGTGCAATAACGAACACAGCAGTCATTTTAATGTTCCTAAATCCGAACCGCTGAAGACGCAGTGGCTGAGTTTGTTTTCGAAGGGAATATTCCCCACGAGCAACGTCAATGCTTTCATGTTTGCCGAATCATTTCTCAGTGGACTGCTTTATAAACGAGGATCAGTGTAAAGCTGGTTTTGCTGAGAAGCTGCACCAGAATAAAGGATCGGAACCTATTCGTCTTCCTGCTGAACCTTCAGAAGAACTAAAGTGAGTGTAACGTTTTATTAATCTTTATATTAATATTTATATTAATCTTTGCAAATCGCCAGCTGCACGCTTCACGATGGTTTACACTCGGTTTACACTCAGGGTACATTACAGCATGTTTTCTATGTACAACGTTCTCAATATAATTCATAATCCCACGTTTATAATGAACAACGCGTTATGGTATTGTGTTATTGTGTTACAAACGGTGTATGCGCAGAACAGAGAGGCGGGGTGAGCAAAGCTCATTATCATTTAAAGTCATATGCACTGAAACGGCGTGCTGAAAACAGAGCTGTTTTTGACCAGGTAAAATAAGTGTTTTCTTACAATACTAATGAGAATTTTTAATTAAAGTATATTACACACTTTTAATTTAGACCCTAAAGAATCATATGAGCTTGTACAAAAATGGCATTATATGACCCCTTTAATGTAACAAAAAATCGTAGGAGATCGTGTCCATCAACACCCCCGAAGCTTCAAAGTCCTACCTTGTCCTGGGTCGACATTTAATTCGGTATAACGTCAGGCAGTTTTGATTATCTGCTGTTTAATGAATGATGATCACGTCAGATACATACATGTAAGGAATGGTTGTTTCTGCTTCTTCGTCTGCTGTGTTCTACTACCGGGGAGATTCAGTACTCCTTTGGAAGATGTGTAATAGCATTAATAGAAAACTGAAATAAACGTATTTTATGTAAGGGTAAGACCATTTTTAAGACAGTTCCATCAATCTTTGTCATTAATGTTTACACGGATGACTTTATTAAAATTTAAAACATGAATTTGGTTGTGGCTGTGTCCAAAATTGTAATCGTTCTGTTTGGGTTTTTTTCTTATTTTACATTAAATATTCTCCTGGTAGGCCTGAAACTTATTTGTTCTTCAGGTACTGATATTATTGACTAGTAAAGGTATTTGAAATTGCATTATTGCTACTCATATGGAAGACCCTGTGATTGCATAATGGTCTCATTTCGCCATAGATTCCAAACGCCTTGAAGGCTTTCCTGTTTATTTACAACAAAGCAAAGGGGACATGTTGTCTAGCAAGAACATTTCACCTCTCCCTCTTGGTTTTGCTCTCTCTCTCTCTCTCTCTCTCTCTCTCTCTCTCTCTCTCTCTCTCTCTCTCTCTCTCTCTCTCTCTCTCTCTCTCTCATTCATTCTTAAACAATGGATCTTAAAGTCTTTGTGTGGTATGTATCTGCTTTCAGGAGCAAGATCAGAATTTATCTGGAATGTTTTGGGAAAAAACATTGTGCGTGTACATGTGTGAAACTCTTTTTTCAGTGACTTATGGTGGCATAATTAAAACATTGTCACTCACACACACACACACACACACACACGCACACACACACACACACACACAGCTAATATGAGGTGCAGAGTGGATTAGATTAGTCTGCGATAAATCACATCTGCTCTGTGTGAAACCGATGATACAGACATATTCCATAAACTCCAGTCTGCCAAAAAACACACATATGAAACACTGAGAGAGACGGAGATAAACACACATAAACACACTAAAATTAAGTATGTGTGGAAGAAGAGGCACTCTTGAGCTTTAGAAAAATCTTTAATACATTGTGCTTGAGTACAGATAGTTTGCGATCACACCAGCGTAAGAAAATAAACACTTTGAATACTTTCTCCTTAACCAGAGACAATTATATGTAAGCCATTCACAGCCTTGATTGTCTCTGCGTGGCTCTATCAAAACATTAGTGTTTTATTGGAGCATCTTGACCAATCTGAAACTGTCACTGTGTCCGAAATCGAATACTTCCCGAAAAACAGTACGCCAGCATAGTATGTATTTCCGAATAGTGCTCGGATGACATACTACTTCCGGTGAGATTTTGAAGTGTGCATACAATGGACACTTCCCATGAGGCCTGCTCGGTAGAGGATTTGTGAATGGGAGTGAAGCGACGCAACTGACGCTGGTAGGTCACGTGACAGTAACAACATGGCAGATGTAGTACGGATCATAGATATCCATAAATGTTAGATGTCTCGTCCGCGCTGCTGGCCAATGGAGGTCGACGTCCGCACCTGGCGGCCATCTTGTCATTGTGACATTGTGTTTTAATGGTGCATGTACTTTTTAAATAACCATAACTTGCTAAATTTTCTACCGATTTTCAAACGGTTTGGTTTGTTATAAACGTCAGAGATGTAGTTATGACACTGCATACTTATGAATAATAAGTGAATAAATAAATAATCATCCAGAATTATAGCCACATTAATAACGTTTGTAAGAAACCAAACCGTTTGTAAATCCGCCAAGATTTCAACGAGATAAGAGTATATGTGTTCGTGCTGATCACTCATCTTACATCAGGCACCACAGAGCCCGCCAGAAAGCTTGCCTGTGACAAGATGGCCGCCGGTGATGACGGTAGAGACTCCGCCATAAGACATCTAGCCTTTATTATGGATATCTATGGTACGGATTACATTCATATCTATATTCATTTAGAACATTCTTTTTAAACGGTCGCAAAGGAAATTCAAAGTTCAAATGCAGTATCTTCTCAGACAGTATGCAATTTCCGACACATCGTAAGCCTTTGGATCAATGATGTGAGTTTGGCGCGGGTATGTCTATTTGGACGACTAATGGAAGACAATAGGAATGACACTTCAGCTGTAAGGAAAACAACACCGTTTTTTTATCTTTAAGTTATATAGCTATATGTTATGTCATTTGGTGAAAACAGCCAACACTACTAAAAGCACTCATTTACCAGTCTCATTTACAAATAATTCCATACACGTTGCTTTCTGTGCAACCTGTTCACTCTTGTTGAGAATAAAGTGACATTCTCCAAACCATGTTAGAATACAACAAACCGTTTATGCCAACAGTAGCCTACACGCAAACTCGCAGAAATGTAATTTTTGTAATTTATTTTTACCCAAAATTAAATTTAGTTCAGCTTTGAAGACTCATTTGGCCTAGGTTTTCCATTTCTAATAATAGCCTATATGACTTGCTTCTAAGGCCCCCGATAGTATAAGTGATTTATTTACTCACTTGTTTTGCGTGTGTGGTTTCAGTTGGGTATTGAAACGCATTATTGATACAATTGTGATTTCTGCGTGAAAACGTTTGGTGTTTTTATGTCAAGCGTTTCAAATTGAATTAACAACGAAGCAGAATACATTCAATGCAGCGATCGCCTGTGTGAGCTAGGCACAGGCAAAAACATTCATTTTCGACTAATGCGTTGTTTGCTTTCCTTGCTTTCCACAGTGTGCACTGTGGAAAAGAGAAAACAAAATAAGACTTTTCTTACATTCATTTAAAACATTACTGCCATCTGTTGGTGAGACTGTCATAGCACAGCAGCTTTAACAAGTCCTACTGAAGCTCCAACGAGGTTTTTTTTTACCAGCTTTCATTATGTAGGCTACATCTGAAACATTCATCTGTGCAGCTAGACTGTATAAGACAGCTCTTCAAGTGATAGTTCACCCCACAAAATTGTGTCATCATTTACTTACCCTCAAGTTGTTCCAAACCTGTACGAGTTTCTTTCTTTTGTTGAACACAAAGGAAGATATTATGAAGAATGTTGGTAACCAGACAGTTGACGGCACCCATTGACTTCCTGTATTTATTTTCCTACTATGGAAGTCAATGGGTGCCGTCAACTGTCTGGTTACCAACATTCTTCATAATATCTTTTTTTTTTTTTTTTAGTTCAACAGACGAAAGAAACTCATACAGGTTTGGAATACGTAATGGCATTTTTTTGGTGAACCATCCCTTTAAAGTGACATTTTAAATAAAGCAAAGATTTGATCTGCTTTTATTGTGCTCAATATCATGCACATTTTAGCCATGGCCCTTGCTTGCATCTCTGGATCCATCTTTTGAGTACTTACATTTTTTATTTATTTTATTTTTAGAAATGCACCAAAGTAACATGGAGTCCTTGATAATTATGTTCCAGACGATCCACTCGGCTCTGACTGTTTCATGGTAACACATGGCATCGTGAAGTATCCGGATGGATGAGGGAGGACCGTACAGCCCTGATCTGGGCTGGGGGTGTAGGCTGGAGGTTCATCTGATGGGTTATTGTTCGGAGTGTCAATGGGGGCGGGGCTTTGAATGGCTGGCATGGCGGTGGGAGGAGTTACAACGTAGCCTCCATTTATTGGAGCAAAACTCTCAGACTTTCCTAACACAGATGTCTGATCTCTGTCTGTAGACCCGTCCAATACTTTGTCCTGAGTGCAGGAATCCTCACAGCACAGAATATAAGGCCCACTGAAGTTCATGCCTGATTTGTCTTTGCACATGCCTTCCCCCACGTAGGTGCACAAGTGGTTTGATCCACATGACTGTCCCATTTTACCAGCATTTAAACTCACATCTTCAGTGTGTAACAAAAGCGGCTCCCAGGTGATACTGTAACAAAATTATGGATAAAAGTAAAATAATGTCAGACATAGAGATTTAAGATGCACTTTAAAGTCGACATGAATTACAATACGCAACCCACACCATAATGCAACATATTTTTTAGGGTTTGCAAAGAAAAGTGGAACTGGTGGCATTAGCTGGATGCAAAGACATTTCACAGCAGTGTTGCTACGGTATTATTAACAATCTAAAACAAAAAATAAAACTATTAAAAAAAAAGTTAGGTAATTGAAACAAAGCTGAAGTCAAGTCTCCTTTATTTATACAGCGCTTTATATAATTACTAAAATTAGTAAAACTGATATAAAAATTACAGCTAAATAAAAATATTAAAAAAACAAAAAGTAATAAAAATTGCAAAAGTACAACATTTACAAAAATTGAAAAAAAAAAAAAAAAAACTGAAACCATGAAAATAAAAGCTAATTAGAAAATTTTATAAATACGATATTAGTATATAAATTATACTAAAATATTACTGTTGCAGAGACCATACTGTAATTCCTACACAAAAGACCATGATCATGCAAATATACGTACATATACTGTACATCACAAGTACACAACACATTCATTTCATGCCAAATTTAGAACTGTTTTATTGTGAAATGTTTTCATTTGAGTGAGAGCTTACCTGCTTTTGCAGATACTGAGATTGTCTGTTGCCAGCAGAACACAAATAGAGGTCGCCTCTTTCTCAATGATATGCGGCCATCCGGTGGGAGACTTCTGAAAGAGAGAGAGATAGAAAAAGCAAATATGTAATTTAGTTACACCATAACCAGATTACTAGTTAGCTACTTAGAATAAACTTAATAAAGACAAAACTGATAGACAAAAAGCCATGTTTGCCATCATTTTAGCTGTTGTGTTGCAAAATACACAGTCCCTGAACTTATATGCGCACTTCAGAATTTCGGAAGTAGAAGGTCATCTGGGTACTTTTTGCCTATATGAGTACTGTGAATTCGGACATAGCTACTTCTTTTGTCACATATGTTTTTCAGCTACTATATAAGTATGTGATTTCAGATGCAGCCAGATAGATGGGTGAGAGACATTACAAAAGAGAAAAGGTCAGAGGAATATCACTGGGAGATGAAGG
Organism: Rhinichthys klamathensis goyatoka; assembly: GCF_029890125.1. Lineage (NCBI taxonomy): Eukaryota > Metazoa > Chordata > Actinopteri > Cypriniformes > Leuciscidae > Rhinichthys > Rhinichthys klamathensis. Next base: position 596,789 of record NW_026606773.1, on the reverse strand, counting down.
GTTTTGATCAGGCAAGAACTTTAGGAACCGCGTTAATAAAGCTTTCCAGCGCTGGAGAGACCTAAGCTGTAAGGCCTGAAAACAGACGCAGAGGTTGCGTTGTTTCTGCTCCATATGTGCGCTACACAGGTTTTGCTATGTTTCACAGAACCAAGATATGCAGTTGTTGTAATGTTAGCTCTAGTAAAAGGACAGTTTTGATTGGCATTGTTTGTCTGGAGCTGCTGTTCTGCTGGCGACTAACAACCAACTCTTGCTTGCATATGCTCTTGTCTTGTGTGCTGTGTGTTCATTTTTTTTTCTTCTTTGTCATTCGTTTGTCATCTTTGCATTATTTTCCGCGAAGCATTATTTTGCTTCGCTTCAGCTATGACTTTTGCATTGTGTGTTTGTGCATTTTGGGGGTGGAGAAATTAAGGATTTTTTTTTTTTTTTTTTTTTTTTAAATAATCAGTCAGTAAAGACTCACCTTGATCATCCCCTCCAACACTTTGCTCTTTATGGGCGATGGAACCGAACCATTCCATAACTTCATCCTTCTGTTAATAGAATTACACGCATGAATAAATAAACACACAAACAAAAACATCTACATGCACTGAACAAAATTATAAACGCTACAATTTTGTTTTTATCCCCATTTTTCATGAGCTGAACTCAAAAGATATAAGACTTTTTCCATGTACACAAAAGGTCTTTTTCTCTCAAATATTATTCACAAATCTGTCTAAATCTGTGTCAGTGAGCACTTCTCCTTTGCCGAGATAACCCATCCACCTCACAGGTGTGGGATATCAAGATGCTGATTAGACATGATTATTGCACAGGTGTGCCTTAGGCTGTCCACAATAAAAGGCCACTCTAAAATGTGCAGTTTTATCACACAGCACAATGCCACAGATGTTGCAAGTTTTGAGGGAGTGTGCAATTGGCATGCTGACTGCAGGAATGTCCACCGGAGCTGTTGCCCATGAATTGAATGTTTATTTCTCTACCATAAGCCGTCTCCAAAGGCTTTTCAGAGAATTTGGCAGTACATCCAACCGGCCTCACAACCGCAGACCACGTGTAACCACACCAGCCCAGGACCTCCACATCCGGCATCTTCACCTCCAAGATCATCTGAGACCAGCCACCCGGACAGCTGCTGCAACAATCGGTTTGCATAACCAAACAATTTCTGCACAAACTGTCAGAAACCGTCTCAGGGAAGCTCATCTGCATGCTCGTCGTCCTCATCGGGGTCTCGACCTGACTGCAGTTCGTCGTCGTAACCGACTTGAGAGGGCAAATGCTCAGATTCGATGGCGTCTGGCACTTTGAAGAGGATGAATCCCGGTTTTCACTGTACAGGGCAGATGGCAGACAGCGTGTATGGCGTCGTGTGGGTTAACGGTTTTTTGATGTCAACGTTGTGGATCGAGTGGCCCATGGTGGCGGTGGGGTTATGGTATGGGCAGGCGTATGTTATGGACAACGAACACAGGTGCATTTTATTGATGGCATTTTGAATGCACAGAGAGACCGTGATGAGATCCCGAGGCCCATTGTTGTGCCATTTATCCACGACCATCACCTCATGTTGCAGCATGATAATGCACGGGCCCATGTTGCAAGGATCTGTACACAATTCCTGGAAGCTGAAAACATCCCAGTTCTTGCATGGCCAGCATACTCACCGGACATGTCACCCATTGAGCATGTTTGGGAAGCTCTGGATCGGCATATACGACAGCGTGTTCCAGGTCCTGCCAATATCCAGCAACTTCGCACAGCCATTGAAGAGAAGTGGACCAACATTCCACAGGCCACAATCAACAACCTGATCAACTCTATGCGTAGGAGATGTGTTGCACTGCGTGAGGAAAATGGTGGTCACACCAGATACTGACTGGTTTTCAGACTCCCCTAATACAGTAAAACTCCACATTTTAGAGTGGCCTTTAATTGTGGACAGCCTAAGGCACACCTGTGCAATAATCATGCTGTCTAATCAGCATCTTGATGCCAAACCTGTGAGGTGGATGGATTATCTCGGCAAAGGAGAAGTGCTCACTAAGACAGATTTAGACAGATTTGTGAACAATATTTGAGAGAAATAGCCCTTTTGTGTACATAGAAAAAGTCTTAGATCTTTGAGTTCAGCTCATGAAAAATGGGGGTAAAAACAAAAGTGTTGCGTTTATAATTTTGTTTAAATGTTCACCATGGGCTAGCAATACCAGTGTAATGAGTTTTATTTCCAGGTAATGCATGAATTGATCAAATGTTGGATAGATGCATAAATCCATAAATGCCACAGTGTGGTGTGTTTTACCTGTGACAGGCAGGAAGGGCATTGTACAAGATGACGAAAAGCACCGCCACAAACACAGGAACCAAAATGTAGATGACAGAGCTGGTGGGCAATACAACTACACACAAAAAGCATCATGTATTGAGATATGTCTTGTGGGTATCAATTCATGTTGTCCTATAAGCTTAAATAATTTTACAAAGACGTTCCCAGAACTTCTTACATCTTTGTTATTTTAAAAGAATCTCTCTATGAATTAAGTACACATGTATAAAGTTGATTTTTTTTTTAATGCAAAAAACACAAAAGCACATATGCACACACAGGACAGAGTATACAAGAGTACAGAGTATACAACACAATCAATAAGTATACCTGAATGAATAAATGAACAAACAAATAAATGCATACATAAACAAACATGCAGCAGGGTGATTTTAAATGCTCTGTGCCACTTTTTTAATAGTAATCTCAAAATTCACCCAATCTACCCAAATTCAACGCATATGTCAATATTAATCATTTACTTTTTTCAAACATTATTTATTAAATGATTTAGTGTGTAGTTTCTGTTTTGCGTTTCATTGAATTTACAAGGAAGAAATCAGCAATTCATTATTTTAAACCACTTTAAAAGTGAGCACATCTCAATTGTTAACTGGGCACTGACACATTATCCAAATTTGTCTAAAATTAAATTAGGAAAGAAATATATCAACATTATAAAATAGGGTTGTATGATCAGAAGTGCAGAGTGTTACCTGGCTTAGTGGTGAACTCTGCTGGCTGCGACCAATCAGATGGCTGAACTTTAAACTTGTTGTCTTGTACATTTACAGGCAGTAATCTGATCTGGGCCTGGTAAATAGTTGAAGCATTTAGATTCCCAGAAGGAAACTCAAAATTGTTGACCCCATCTTGAAGGGTAATGATCATTGAGTCCTACAAAAAAGAAAGTAAAACCAGGCATGTGATCAGTCACAGCTACAATGAATCATTTAGTCAATGCATCACGGATACCGAAAGTAGCTAACGCACCGAGATGTTGGTCGAGATTTTTAGCTGGGTGGAGTACTGCATCTCCACCTTTGATGGAACAACTGCTGCAGACCAGTTAAAGTTGTAGGTGCCATCTTCTTCCATCACCTGAATCTGGTCAGGTTGTGAAAGTTTAACTTGAAGAGAAGAAGAACAAACATGAATGTTCTTCCTAAACTCCAGATGGCAGCACTGGCACTCAAGACTCCACTAAACAACAGAGACTTACTGTGTTCTCCAGTTCTGAACGTCCTACTGTATAGCACTGGTTTTAGCTCCACTGTTAACAGGTAAGGGTCAGAGACATTCACAGAACACATAAACTCAGATAGCTCAACGTCCTGGGACTGCAGCTGAGGATATTTACAACAAACAGAGGATCTGGGGGATAGAGAAAGGGTTGTCAATGTACAGGATGTGACATCACACTGTAGATCAATTATTAGGGACATCACATGAGTTTGGGATGGATGGAGAACTCACTCATTGTTATCACTGTCACTGCACCAGAGATGATAAGACATCAACTCAAAATGGTCTGTCTTCATTTGCCAGGTACACGTCACAGTTTTTTCTCCCACAATCACACACTGCAGGTTAAAGACTCCATCTGCAAGAGGCCATGAACTTCATTAAAACATGTATTTGCAGTATAATAAGGATAATATATATTAGATAGTTAGCAAACATAAATAAATAAATAAACAAAAATAACACCATTGTGAGTATTCCAGGACACCAGGGGGCTCCAGTCACTCCAGAGTCCTACAGGACCCCGCGCCCTCACTCTGGCTTGATAATGGTTGCCGGGCAACAGTGACTCCTTGTCAATCATATACTCAGACGCATTAATGTTATCCACAATCTGTTCCAGTAAAACAGAATAAGAACTTAGCAAAGGTAATGTTTCAATAACATGCAACCAATAAAATCTGACATCATGAATAACTTTAAAGACAGACCTACTGTGAGTTCTGAGACTGTTAATTGATTGTATATGCCTGTTGAAGCCATCTGCTTTATTATTGTTTTACTTATTTTTAAATTCAAAAGTAAAGCATTTATCAGTTCAATTCATGATGAAAAGCTACATTACCCATAATGCTGTACACAAACTTAACCAAAAGGGTGGTGAGCTATATATATGTATATATATAATTACAGATACATATTTTCAAATTAGTTTTTTTTTTAATTCGATTATGCCGTTTGCATCTAAAAATGTAAATAAAATCTTTGTTAGTGCGTCACTGAATCATTCACTGAACCGATTTGCCTAAAAAATCCCTGATTCATTCATGAACGAAACAAGTGCGTTTGAGAGTGTGTTCGACATTTACTGAACTGATTTTTTTTTTTAAATATACTGATTAATTCAGGAAGTAAACACCACTGTGTGTTTCACAGAGACAAGCAATAGTCGGTTGTTCTGTGGCTTCTTTTGGAAATATTGTCCTTGGCGGAGCAAACAACTGTCAGTATTGTGTCTAAAGTGTAAGTTACTCAATAGTAACACATTGTTTATTGAACTGTTGTGTAAAACATATTCACACTTGCAATCATGCTGTAGCCTATGTTATATATAATTATTACACGGCTCTGTGGAATACTTTCTAATTCTAATTGGTCAATTGCACCATCCAGCGGTATGTTATTTCCTGATAACGTCCGGTAAAAACTGATAACACATCCGGGTAACTGGACAGAGGGATCAGGACCCCAACGCAAAGCGGATAGCAACCGGCTGGATATACATAATCCATTACTTAATTCACTGGAAATATAAGTTGTAATATTTATGCAGTATACAGTACACAAGTATTTTGGCAGCATGCGAAACTACATAACCATTTATTTTTCCACAACTGGCATATACTGATTACATAAGTAACACACTGTGCATGTGCATGTCAGGCTAACCAATCGCATAAATACACAAATAAATGCACTCAGCATTCACCCATGTACATATCCCAATCTTGACAGTGGATCTATCTCCAGTTTCAACCGCTAGTATCACTCTTTCATGTGGAGGCTTTATCTTAGGTGGGAAAGTTTGAGGTTATTATGACATTTCCTTACAGTGTCAGATTGTGTTGTTTGATAGTTGCCTACAGTGAAACAAAGCTGCTGCAGCACAGACATTGTTGTAGACAGGATATCCACAAGGTATAATGTTGCTATCAGATAATGTTTTGAATATGTGAGCGATTTAATGCCATTTAGGGTTTGGTGTTTATACTTTGATGCCTTTTCCTTATTTAAGACGATTTATTTCATTTCATATAGGATACAGTATCTCTCAGAAGTTTGGAGTCAGAAAGGTTTTGAATGCTTTTTAAAGAAGGGCCACCAAGTAGCATTTATTCGATCAAAAATTCAATAAAAAGGTAATACTGTGAAATATTATTACTGTTTAAAATAACTGTTTTCTATTTGAATATATTTTCAAATGTAATTTATTCCTGTGATCAAAGCTGAATTTTCAGCTTCATTACTCCAGTCTTCAGTGTCACATGATCCTTCAGAAATCATTCTAATGTCATGATTTGCTGCTCATTAGATCAATGTTGAAAACAGTTGTGATGAATATTTTAATATTTATTTAATAAATATTTAGGTGGAAAGCAAGCATGCTACTTTTTTTAGCATTCTTTTATTTATAGAAAGTAAAAAAAACAGCATTTATTTGAAATCAAAATCTTTTTTGGAACATTATAAATGTATTGTCATTTTTCATAAATTTAATGTGTTCTTACTGTAGAAAAATATACGTATTGAAGACAATTTATTACAAACACACACACACACACACACACACACACACACACACACACACACACACACACACACACACACACACACACACACACACACATATAAATATATATATATTTTTTTTTTTTTTCATGTTTATTGAATCTAATCCTAAGGGAGTATGTTAAGTACCTTATCTTAAATTAAAAATCCCCTTAGGGGTAGATAGAGGAAAGTATTTGCAAATATTTTTCTGACAATGTACTGTAGTGTGTACTCACAGTCCAGTCTTGCATACCGCTATACTGAAGCTGGTACGTAAGAGTTCTTGTGATATTTGAGGATGCAGGATATGGGCTTTTCCAGGACAGCAGATGACCTCCGCCATCAGCCACCATCTCCTTCAAGTCAATAGGGGCCTTAACTTTTCCTAAAATCACACACATAATGGTGAAATGCCTTTCCACACCAGAGTTGCTTTAGAAGGATATAATGCATGTACAAAACACACACTCACCATGCTGAGCAACTTTGAGGGTTGTGGCTCCGGGGTACTTACAGGGTACTTTGAAATATAGAATGTGATTTGTGTTACTAGAAAACCTTCTAGTGTTAAAGCGACACTCGTGAAAGATCTTCCCATTGGGTAAAAGCACACTGGTTCTGAGCGGGTCACAACGTTTTTCTCTACTGAGAAGGAGAGAGAGAGAGAGAGAGAGAGAGAGAGAGAGAGAGAGAGAGAGAGAGAGAGAGAGAGAGAGATAGAGAGATAAAGTAAAATTTCCCCATTGTAGTCTTTCTTTCTTTCTTTCTTTCTTTCTTTCTTTCTTTCTTTCTTTCTTTCTTTCTTTCTTTCTTTCTTTCTTTCTTTCTTTCGTTCTTTCTTTCTTTCTTTCTTTCCTTCTTTTACCTACTTGAAACTCTTGTCCCAGTAGTGAAGTTCAAAGATGGATTTGTTTGCTGTAGCCTGAGGAAGAACATGCGGATCGACCTCCCATCTGCATTGTACATGTGTCATGAAGTCATTGTAGCACTGCAAGGAATCCATCAATGGAGATTCTAAATCAAGAGATCAGAGGTAAATATTAAAGGTAAAGTCAGTAACATCAGTTCATGTCTGAGTTGCACATTTTAATAGACGCTACAACATAAGGGTCACCAAAGCATGCCAAATACATGTTCTTGGTTTCAGACAAATAATACTTAAAACAGGCTTAATTTGATTACAGTGGCACAGATATCCTTTTTATAGGTAAGAGACCCATACAATTTCCATCAATGTTTATCAACATCAACTCAAGATGTTTAATTGCAATTTGTATTTTTTATAAAATGTATATTTCAGGTGCTATAACTGTCTTTAAGTTTTTAAACACTTTTTGCAGTCAGTAGTTATTTTTCCCCAAGTTTTTCTAGTTCACATTTTAAATTATGGAAGCTTGTTTCCATCACTGATTAAAAAATAAAAAAGGCAATGGCGACTTTTGATCAGAATTGCAAATTTAAACTCATAATTCTGGGGGGAAAAAAGGTCAGAATTGTGAGTTTATATCTTTTACGTTTTTTTTATTTTTTTTATTCCGGGGTGGAAACAAGCCAAGTATACTTAGAATACTTAATTATAATTTTAAGTATATCCTCAATCAAAAGACTGAATACAAGTATAGGCCAAAAAGTAAAATTTTAGAGCAAATATAGGCCAAAAAGTACAATTTTAAGTATAGGGTTGAGAGGGCTGGTTGTAACACACATGGTTTAAAAGTTTCAATACATGCCAGCATGACAAAACTGTGTATTTAATAGTTGCCAAAAAATTGCAGCAAAATTCAAAAATCTTTGGAACATTTATTTTTCATCTCTGTTTTTGTGTTTATTTAAAATTAGACAAATCTGATATTATTTTAATCCTATATCTGTTATTTAACAGTTGAGATAGTTCTTTAATGCTGATCTAACCAGGAGAAGACACTAGCAGGGTTTAAATCCCAGTTGCGCAGGCGGGGAATGTTGTAACACTGCGTTACAATGTGCTCCTATTAGAACTATGCCTTCCATACTTTTATGGATTCTATTGAGATACCATGAGAAAAAGGTGAATAAATATTGAGATTTAATGTTCAGAAATGATTAATTATTAATTTATTATTATTATTATGTTTTGAACTATGCTGTATAGCTCTGTTTTGCAGTGTGCTTGTTGACAAACTACTTTTATTGCCATGTTGCCATGATTTTATATGAAAAAGTTAATAATTGTAGGCCATTTTATTGAGAAAATATTTTAGTTTGTCTTGTATATTTTTTTATTAGATCAGATAACATTTTAAGCTGTTATATGTACATGTTACATTGTGTCCCTCATATGTTACAATGTACCCCACCAATGGGGCATGTTGTCACATTTCAATTCCATTCTTTTGGGGTAAATAAAGAAAAAAGTATACACTGTATTAATGAACAAAACCACATAATTGTACTAAACGTGTGAAATTAATGCGGGTAAAAAATAATACTCTGAACCCTAAATAGGTTTACACAAACTAAGAAAGTCAACTATTGTTAGGTTGTGCCTCGCTCTCCCCTATATTTCTGAGAAGTAGCCTACATGAAAAAGTATATAGACTGAAAGTATACTTTCTTATTTTTAGTTTAAAGTCCCCCTTAAAATTTAATTGGAACGTCACTTGGAATCAGCTATGGAGTTGATTTTTTATATTTATTTTATTTCCCTTTAAGAATTTGCTTAATGCAGCATGATTGTACATAGGTGTTTTTGGGTTGTAAATTAAAAAAATATAAAATAATTAATATATCAGAGTTGTTTGTGGTGGTGGTGATTAGACGAGATCTTCGGTGACGTCACAAATTCACAATCGAGTTACATTGTGGTATATGGAGCTGCCTGAAGTGTACATATGAAGGAGACTCGCTCCCTCAGTCAAAATCGAGGGATTTATCTGTCCATAAACTTCCCTCGTCCACTTCACGAAGTGGAACGCACTTCAAAATGGTGGCAGGGATTCCCCCGAGGGGAAGTGCTTAGGGAAGTTCGCAAGTGCGTGTCTAAAAGTTGACTGGAACGCTGGACTGAAGTAAACGCTGCACAATAGTATCGCTCTTTACAACGTCGGACACATAACAGTAATTACAGTTTTTCTCGATTGCTTAAACACTATAACCAGGCTTTTTAACTAAAATTTCAAAACCATAATGCCATTTATCAAAAAGCACACCCATTTCACTGAACTATGAACACTATTCCCCTGTTTTGACACATTAGTCAGATTTGTTGAACTGTCACAGCAAAACTCTACACACAAATCCCTTCATTTCTCATTGCCTACACCACATGGTCATTTAGAAAGCACTAGCATTCAAAATTGTTCACTCAAGTCAGCACAGCTTCAGCTCAGTTAGCACACAATTACCCAGGTGAAAACACTAAGAGTCAAAATTGAACACACATCAGTCAAATCCTTCAATAGATAGATAAAAGCTTATACAATCTTTTATAAAAGATAAAAATTAGTTTACTGAGTTTTGGAACAATGGATCCACAGAGAAATTAAGCAATAGGTCGAGGAGGATGAGGAGGAGGAGGAGTTAGAGGAAGAGGAGGAGGAATAGGAAGAGGAGGAGGAGGAGGAGGAGAAGAAGAAGGAGGAGGAGGAGGAAGGGCAAGGGCAAGAAGACAAGCAGTCTCTGATGAAATTCAAGCCACTTTGGTTGGCCATGTCCTTGTCCATGGTATGACTATGAGGGAGGCTGGGCAAAGAGTACAGCCAAATTTGAGTCGCTTCCCCGTCGCCTCCATCATCAGAACCTTCAGAAAGGTGTGGTGGCAAACACATTTCTATCACTGAATAAGAGACAAACATTTCCAATTGTCTTTGATGAGGTTTATGTTCTTGCAAGAAAAGGCCAGCAGTCGTACAGTCACACAGAGTGGCTGCAGAGTGTGACAGTGAAGGGAGGGCATCCTTTCTCCTTTATAGTCTTGACTCCCAGAATGTTATCTTTCTAGGCCAATGATGGTATTTCAACCATATGTGGAACATTCTTAGACTTGTTCATCATATTGTATCCTTGAGTGGAGGCATGTACCAACACTCTTTACCATTCCAATACAATTCCATATTTGAATAAGGTTTGTGTGTGCTCTTTTACTGTCATATGATGCTCACACACATCTTACGTAAGAGTAGGAGAGAGTAAAAAAGCAAGCAACATGACTTACCAGTTTTGGAAATGTTGTTTTGAATTTATAGCACCAGTGTGTAAGACTATGTTGTAGTGTGTGTATTTTTGAGGGCTTGTGTGTCCCGTCTGAGGGCAACGTTTGGTTTTTCAGCAAGAGTGACTGGTTTTGAGTGTAGAGCTTCATTTTGACCTGAAAATAGGATGTTTGGGGAATTGGGTGAGACGTTATGGGTTTGTGTTTACTGTTTTGATAATACGAGGCATAGTTTCAAGAAATGTGTTTAAGCAATCGAGAAAAACTGTAATATGATTAGCTTGACTACGTTATCAAACAGTTGTGTTGCTAATGTTAGGCTACACAAACAATGTTCCCCTTCACCATCTCAGAGTCAGCTGCCTTCTAAACGCTGATTTATTTCTGCGTGAGGCTATGCGTCGGTTTTCACTAGGCCTGTCCGACTTGAACCGGCACTGCACAGACCGATCGGTTTATGACATCAAAGTACCACGAGAGCGATTGAAAAGCACACAGAGCCGTCTGCTCTCGCCAGGGCCGTAGCTAGAGGATTCGGGGCCCCTGAAAAAATATTGATGTGGGCCCCCACCACCCTCCACCAATATCATATACTGTACAATAGATGAACATGGAGGCCCACATAACAGAAGATGGTGATGTTGTTGTAAAACCTTTATTTTAAAAGTTAAATATTTATATAAAAATTACAACTAATAAAAGCTAACAATAAAGCAAGAAATTGTTAAATAATAATAAAACCAATTTTTAAAAAGTAATAATTTTTTCCCCCCATCAGTCTGTTATAATTCATAAATCAAAAAGTAAACATTTAGAAATTGACAAGAATGCAGTCTAATTAAAAAAATAAAACCATTCATTGTCTTATTTTTTAATAAAGATAATATGGAACTGGTAATATTATTAAATAAAGCGAATACATTTATTCATCCAAGTGCAGTGTGTTGTATTTGTGTTTTCTCGATGTTTTAAATATCATCAGCCGGCAGGTCAGATGCATTATGCAATGCGTCGTGACTCGTGGAATTTTTTTAAAACTCTATTTACAATAGTGTAAAAAGACAGGAATTTACACCACGTAATCATTCGGTCGATTGTGGCGCGCACCGATAATAAAAAATGACTGTACACGGCAGACTGTAGACGGAAGTTTTCTAATTCCCAGCGAAATAACAATATATAACCGGTCTTTAAGAACGTCTTGATCGACTGGGATACAACCACTCTCCTTGCCTTCCTCTCCGTCTTTTCCTGGCATTTCTGGTTCCCTGATTTATGTTTTCTTTTCCCCGACATTTTTCAGTCAGTTAGTCTCCTGCTCTTCCACCAAGTTCATCGTTAACTTCAGGCTGCCGCCTCAACTCTGATTGGTTCTGTTCACGAGCTGGGGTGGGACTTACAATTTTATTGGGTCCATCTGATGTTTGTCACTGACTCTGACTGAATAATTAATAAATACTTTAGGTCGGACTAAACCATTTTTATGGAGGTAAGAGAAGCAGATATTTGGAAAAATATTTACCCAAATTGCACGTTTTTGTGGTTTTCATTTAAATCTCAGGCATACAACTAATATAAATATTAGAATTATTCATACTACAGGGGCCTAAATAGTATAACTGCTGGATTTTGTGGGGCCCCCTGGGCAGCGGGGGCCCCTATAATTGTCACCACCTTTCAGCCCACTAGCGACGGCCCTGGCTCTCGCAGTATTTTTATGTCATTCACCGATCGGTTTGTGCAGCGCCGGTTCAAGTCGAAAAAGCTTATTTATACTTCTGCAGTGTTTTCCGCGTTGACGTGCAATTACACAAGCAGAGGAAGTATGTGAAACCGAGGATGGGTTGAAGCAGACAATCACAGCGCTTGTGGAATTGATGCGTTGTTACATTTTTGGAGAGGTGCAAGTCAGGGTACACCGAAGGATACGCGCTACACAGCCTACGACATAGGCCTAGATGGAGTGAGTTTGACGCAGAAGTACAAATTGAGCTTAACAATCAGTATCCTTAGAAATGCTTTGAGCTTAGAAAGGCATATAGTTCATCATAACATCATAATGCATCGTACACCCGCCGCTATATTGCTAAATCTACGCGATTTTTTCATATTAACAGAAAAATATACCGGGATAACCTGCATGGCTTCTCTTAAGACTCCCCAGCAGCTTCACAGCATAGTTAATGATATGCTAAAGCCCACCCGTATTTTGGCGTGATTGGTTACAAGGTAGTCTGTGACGTCAGAAACACCAGTGATTTCAAACTTAGTTTTTAAGACTGTCTTTAGATCACTGAAGTTTTAAAGAGAAAATACCCAGCAATGGTGAATGTTGACATGGTTTGCCTTAAAGCATATTAAAAACACCACATAGACATTTAAACAACAGTAAAAACTGCATTTACACCACAGGGGGACTTTAAAAGTAGTATACTAATAGCACACTTGAATAAGGGGATAAAAGATAAAAAACAATGACAGCCAATCAGAATCCATCCTGCTAATATAGATATTGTTATAGTTATCTTTATATTTACTGTTCTTGGTGCCTTTAGGATGTCACATTACAAGACAAACTTTGTTTCCAAGAGCATCGCTTTCTCACAGACGTGTGTGACCACAGACAGGAACTTCTGACAAAGCTCTGGATGATGCCATTTATTGGATTGCTAAATTTAAAGGGAGTTTTATATACTATTATTAGATTCAGCAAGGCTCTCAAGATTACTTAGAAGTGAATTTCTAAAATTCTTTGGAACTGCAAATCTGCAAAAAGTGTCTACAAAGGAAAATCTCTATTGACTGTCTAGCTAGGTCCAAGATAAGGGTTTATTTTTGATGGGATAATACAATTTATATGTATGAGTCCAGGACGGAGGCCACAATAAGATTATAGAGACCACCGATAAGGTCTATCTGATGGACACAGGCCTGAACTACACAGGTTTTACAAAAGAGAATTGAATGCAATAATGTCTGTAGGTGTTATCTTTCTCTCTCACCTTTCCCAGGCGTGACTTCATAATAAAGACACTGGTTGCCAATGCCCCGTCTGATCAGCAGAGTGAATGAAACCATATGCAGAATCCATGTGGAGAACATTGTAGCTGAGATGCACGATCAGAGGCCAGGCGGTTGGGTTTTTTTTTTTTTACAGCAGGTGATTCTTCTGGTTACTTCCAAGATATCTGAATATTTACAAACCAGTGTTGGTGGTTAGAACCATTCAATTTAAAGGGACAATTCACCCCCAAAAAAGAAAGTTCTGTCATTGTTTATTCACCCTGCAGTTGTTTGTTTTGAAGAACTTTGGGGTACAAACAACATTGAACCTCTCCGACTTTAAAAAAAAAACAAAAAAAACAAGGCAATCTTCAAAATATCTTATTTTGGGTTCCACAGAAGGAAAAAAGTCCTACAGTTTGGAACAAAACATGAGGGTGAGGTAATTTCAGAATTTTCATTTGAGGGGAATGACATTATGCTGTTATAAAAGCAAACACAAAAACACACCACAAACATGCTTCTGGGAAACACTTATTGCTTTTAAGTACAGAATTTCATTTTTCTTACAGTACATTTTTCCTGTCATTAAAAAATTGTGCATCCACACAGCAAACTTTAAAGCTTAATGGTTTTTAAAGTCATTTCTGCGCCACCAAATGAAACAGAATTGTAAAAAATAAAGATTGTTTTCCTGAACACTACTCCCGTCTACCATTGGTCCGGCAAACAGATTGTGCAACACAGTCGGATTGTCCTGAGTAAAACTCATGGTTGAGTCTACAGTTAGACGTGTTTAAAACATAGAAACTGACAAACTTAACTTTAAAAGTTATTTTGAAAACGTAACAAAGCATCTAAAAATGAAGGATGCACACAATTCTTTTTTTTTTTTTTTTTTTTTTAAAGCACAAAGTTGTATATATAAAATTGCTTACTGTTTGAGACAAAAGCATGGTGACCTCCAAATCCATCTTTAAATTGAGAATTCAAAATCCATCTTTTAATTAATGGAGCACCTCAAGGAACAGGTGCAAATCTTGATAATCGCTCTAGATCTTCATGGCACACGTTTTGTACAATAACTGTACATAAAACTAAGATTCTGCGGTAAACCTGACCATCTACCTCTACCCTTAACCCACTAATGGAGCGACGCGGCGTAAAGCACAGACGCAGCACTCTGTCACCGTTCTCGCAACTGCCAGGAAACTGCTAAGAAAGGGATTTCCCTGAGCTTAAAAGGCTTGTGTGAGGGGCGTTGGGGGAAAGAGATGTGGTCAAACTAAACACGTTCAGTCGGAAATTGACTTTAAAATGTGTGTAGTTTGTAAAAGTTAGTTTAGTTTCTTATGTTTTTCTGCCAATTTTAAGTTTACGCTTTCATTTAGAGGTTGCTTGCCGTACGGCTGCTATGTTTAGCTGCGGTGAATTACAGGAGCGAACGTAGGTGAGAGCTGAAAGGGCAAAAGAAACAAAAACATGTTTTACATCACTCCTTGTTCCTACACTGACTTAAAATGTGTTTTCACCGCAACAACTCTTGGTGGCCTTCACGTGTGAATGCACTCCAATAAGCAAAGCAAAAAACAACAACAACAGCAACAAAAAACGGTTTAACAGTGTAAAACACGTACTGCAACAAGACAAATTTACTTGAGAGGGTAACTTGTTTTCATAAATCTAATAAATTTTTTGTGTTATGTTTTTCTTGTTTTAAGCATAAATGCACTAAATGTAGCTATAGCTATTTATGCTTAGGCCTAATAGCAAAACAATTTTAGTTCAGATTTTCTTGAAACATATTCCGAAACTTCATGTTTATTTTTTAGGTTAAATGTTATTTCTCAAAGAATCTCAGGGATAAAAACGTGTTGAGAATATAATTATCTCTAGTCTTTTTGGTTTCTGATTATCTGTCTATTCTATATTGAGATGATCTTTAAATCCATATAAAAATCAGGATAAAGGTCATTTTTGTTTCGGAAGTCTTCAGAGACGCTTATAACAAAGTTGGTTTTTGAAAATTGTTAAATTACCACTTCATGATAACTTATCAATTATATTTTTCCCTATATCATATCGTATTATCAATGCGGTTTCAGTCTTTGCAAGTTCAATATAATAGAAAAATTTGATTTTTTTTCAAACAGTAGTGCTTTATTTCATGAATTCACCCAAATTATCTTAAATAAATATAAATAGCCTATATTTTCCACTTCTGTCACTGGTGATTTTTGAATTTGGCTAATTTTAATATAAAATATATATGTCTGTGAATTGCAAAAGCTGAAAGCTTATTACACAATTTCATACTCATCTAAAAGTATATTCGTGGTTAAAAAAATCCTTACCTGTATTTCTGTCATCAAAAGCAGGCTAGTAAACTTCCCATTCATCAGTGCTTGGATTAAAGAGTGCTTATCTTGGTCTGTTGCAATCGACTTTTTTGAGGCTGTGTTCTCATAACTGAAGTGCATATGCACATTAGATCATTTACTTGAACTATAGCTCAAAACCAAAAGTTCCTTTTTTCTCAGTTGGGTAAAAACAATAGTTGTTTGGTCATCAAACCAGTCTTTTCACATGAACTGGGTTAACATGCTGCAGCTGAATATGAACCAAGAACTAAATAATGATATCTTAATCAATATATTGACTGTATTCACCTTTACAGCATGAACGCCACCTTCTTATGGAGAATGAATTTTTTACACCCAAAAACACATTCACACACTCATACTTCCACATTCAATTGCTAATATGTTGAGGTATACCCATGAACTCACATTTGCAGATTCAAACAGAAGTGAGAGCTTTCCAGTAACAGGCAGGAGATCCTGAAAGTATCATTTCTAACTCTTTCTCTTTCTCTTCCTCTTTTTCTCTGTGCATAGTGTGTGTGTGTGCACGCACGAGTTACTCGGCTCTTCTATTTGAAGTCATAGTGGTCATAGGTGTTCAAGTGTAGCCATTTGACTTTTTAAACATGTTTAAACATCCAGTCGGTTTCTCTTATATTTCCAGTAACAACAAGCAATCCCTTGGTAACTTTGCTGTGTCTCTGAATTATGAATGAACATAAGTGTTCCTAAACAAAGACAGGATGACTAAAAATACACTTTTTGTCACTGGATGGGCTTGTCCCTGCGAAAGTTGCTGCACAAGGGTTATTCAAATCTCTAATACTAAATATGTGCCATACTAGTAATTCTGTTCAATTAGAAGGTGACACTGATTGTATTTTCGGTATAGAGGGGAGAAGTTAGAGTGAGAAGAAAAGTATTGAGAAATGTTGCGTGCCAGCTTCGAACTACAATACCCAATACCCACAGTAGCATTTCCATACAATAGTTGGCGAAAAACAGTATGTGAGCAAGTCATATATGTCCAAATTCATAGTAAACCAGTAGGCGAAAGTACCCAGATGACCTACAACTTCCGGCGACGTTCTGCGCACCCAATGGACACTTTACTTTCCCATGAGGCCACGGGAGAGAATATGTGATTGGCAGTGAAGCAACGCAATTGATGCCATAGGTCACGGCGAATATAGTACCTCCAAATTTCATTAATATTACACACACTATATATAGAACATTGTTTTTTAACAGTGGCAAAGGAAGCTTCAAACCAAATGTAGTACCTACAGTATTCGATTACGGACACAGTGAATGCATTACTAACCAGTAACCAATATCAATGCTTGTACTAACCAGGCCACGACCACAGAGAATGTCATTTTAATTTCAAAACTGTGTAAGAATACTTACACTGCATAACATGGCTAAAACTTCAGTTCCATCATGGAAGTAGGAATGAAATTTAAGCTATAAAGATTCACATAAAAAAGCTGAAGGCTTTTATTTCATGGCCTAATATGTTTTGGGCTTTATGCTCTCTTCATTTTTGATGTCTGAATGTGTGCGGTTGGCCATGATCTATGAATTATCAGTTCAGATTAAAGTGATGTGAAACTGCGATATTTCCTGACCACAGGAGACAGGACGTAAATGAGATACTGATCTCTCTGCCACAAAAATAGTTTGTGTGCGAACGCTTGAGCTCAGGTTGGATGACAACTGGCAGCCTTTGTGAATTTGCATCTACATAAACGCCATACCGACATTTAATCAGCGCATTTCAACAGAGCCTTTTCAATGCCTTATTTTGAGAATTGTTGGGGAATTTTTTGGTTTATCAGTGATTATTTGGTTTATTGGTTCTTTGGTAAAGTGCGTTGTCAGTCTCCAAGCCTTCTGTGGATATCGCAGGGTGGGCAGCATATATATATATATATAGAGAGAGAGCAAGATATAGAAATAGTAGATATAGATAGATAGATGCCATCAATATAACAAGAACAAGGATTTATGATTACTTGACAAATTATAGTCTGTCTTTGTTTGTAGCTATACTTCTCAGGAGCGTGACTGTCAGTCAGACCACATGTTAAAAAGAAAAAAATGAAAGAAGAAAACAAAGAGAGATAAAGAGAGATCGTGTGAAGATATGACATGTTGTAGCGGAAAGGACAAACTGTTTTTTTTTTCAGATGAGCAAAACAATCCTCTGTATATCACAATGTTGTTATGAGAGAAAACATGTTTTATGATATTTAATTAATATCAGAAAAAAAATGTGTTTCTGTTGTTGTCTTCCATTTTATATGCAGAATAGACCTCTGCGTGGATCTCGATCAGCATATTTCTAAGTATGAAGAGTATGTGCTGCACTGGTGATAAGGATATAAGCACAGTATGCACTGCAGTAAAACAGTAGGCCAGGATATTCTACACAACTATATACCTTCATTTAGGGGTTGATTTATATGACGTTGAGGGCAAATAAACACTGATGACACTATTATTGTCTGCTCTTGGCTCTATGCAGAGCTCTTTTATAAAAGACAGGGAAAACGAAACCATGTGTAGACTGTCTTGATGTGGAGAATTTCTGTCTGTCTGGAAAATAATGAGTGCCGAATAGTTAACAGAAAGAAAACAGCAGAATATACAGTTTTGCTCATGCACAATTAGTTAATTTGCTTTTAAGTGCAGACAAGCACTCATTTATATGAATTTGGTGCCTTTTAAATATCCTTTTGTGTCCATCAGACTACAATAAAAAGCCCTGGCCATCCTGAATTTATGGAAAATTTCAACAGGCTATTTATAGCCAACCCTTGATTTTTTCCATGTAATATGCATCACACGAGCTGTGGATGCTCTGTGGCCATCATTTTATGCGAAAACATGCACTGTAGCTAAATTCATCACTGAGCATTGCAAACTTTGTGACCAAAAAGGTTCAAGCAATATACGCATACACAGATGCATGCTTCAAAAATCTATGAAAAAAATAGGATGCCATCTGGGCATACTATTTTCAATCTGGTAAACTGTGTAGTACGAATAGTTGAATTGTGAATGTGCAGTATATCCAGTGGATAATGAAGGAACTGACAATTTATTTATTTTTTGTTTATGTTCAAGTGTATGTATATGTTTTCTTTTTTGTTTTGCGACTAATTGTATTGTACGTGTCTTCTGAGCAAGATTGGGGTTTGTGGGTTTGGGTTATGTTTCCATAAGATAAAGATTTGAATGGTTAGCTGCACATTAACTTAATGTTAGCATTAGCCACATGCAGGAGGGTGGTCGTGTGCATCTATCTGGATTTTTTTTATGTGTTTTGTGATGGATTGTATTCATTTACAGAGTAGTTTTATCTTCTCAGAATCGTGTATGTGAAAGTTTGCATATTCATGCTTGACTGATATCTGGATTCCCCTATTTCTAATTTGATGTTAGTTCAACTCAGTTGAATTTCACACCTTTGTGCTTTCGTTGCTTGTGCGTGTGTGTTTTGACAGAAAAAAAATTCTCTGTATTTGAGCATGTGTAAGATGCAAACGTTTGAGTGTACTTTTTAGCAAGTTCAATAAGTCTTTCATTCACAAGGTCTTGCCATGCAGGTTTTTATAACACTTGTTAGTCATTTAGCTGCTGACACTACATGACATTTGAAGCTGTGACTCAGTCAAGAAGGAAATATTTAAAAGTCACATGCTCTTCTTGAGTATAAATGTCTCTTATTGGCCTTTCATTCCCTTTTTTCCCCAAGGTCACTCTGTAAAACTCTGTCCTGTGAGTAACTATTTTCACCCATGCGCTTGATTCTCTCAAACAAGTCTCTAGAAGTTTTTGTGTTCTCAAGACTTCCTGATGACAAGTGTCAGTGTGAACTTTAAAAGCCACAATACGTTTAGAACTTCCTCATTTTCATTGTTTTCAGGACCTCTTTTTCCACTGTTAAACCTTTAGTTTGGTTTTCATATAGTTTATTTTGAGTTGTTCTACTCTAAAACCAGACGGTGACTCATGAACAGGTAGGAAGGTTTTGTGGCCAAAAACTACTTTCACTTCAGTGTTTTACAGGAATAGCTTTTGGAGTGATTTTTTTAGTGTGTTTTCTGTGGACACCCCACCTAAGAACAAAAACAAAAACAAAAAAAACACGCAGTAAAGCATTATATGCCAGATAAATCGAGCTGGAGGTGTATAATACCGGAAGAAAGCTCTTCCTTAACATTCTGAAGACCTGATGAGAATGCGAATAGTATTAAAGTCCCCCTGTAGTCAAGAATTGTATCCCTTAAAACTCATATTTGATCACCAAAATTACATATTTAAAAGTTTTTTCGTGTGAAAAACATAGCTTGAATGTCACATGGACTACTTTGATGATGTCTTTATTTGCTTTCAAGGACAATATATCGTGTATACATTTTCAATGGAGGGAAAGAAATCTCTCGGACTAAATCTAAAATATCTTAAACTGTGTTCCGAAGATGAACGGAGGTCTTACGGGCTTGGGACGACATGAGGGTGAGTCATTTATGACATAATTTTCATTTTTGGGTGAACTAACACTTTAACTGAGGTAAATGCTGCACAATGGTATCGCACTTTACAATGTTGGACACATAACGGTAATTAATATGATTAGCCTTTTGCTTGACTGTGTTATCAAACACCTAATAATGTGTTGCTAATGTTACACAAACCATGTTCCCGTTCGCCATCTCAGAGTCAGGCAGCTGCCTACTAACAATCAGCATCCTTAACAATGCTTTGAACAACTCAGAACGTCAGCGGAGAAAGGCATATAGTTAATCATAACATCAGATACATAATTCACCTGTAATATTTCTAAATATTGCCGATTTTTTATATCAACAGAAAAATATACCGGGATAACCTGGCTTCTCTTGAGACTCCCCTGCTTCACAGCATAGTTAATGATTTGCTAAAGTATTTTGGCGTGATTGGTTACAAAATAGTCTGTGACGTCAGAAACACCAGTGATTTCGAGACTGTCTTTAGATCACTGAAGTTTAAAGAGAAAATACTCAGCAATGGTGTTGACTTATGAATGTGCACATGGTTTGTCGTAAAGCATATTAAAAACACCACATAACACCACATAGACATATTTACAACATTAAAAACTGCATTTACACAACAGGGGGTCTTTGTAAACTGTGTTGCAGTATCAAACAAGGAGAGCTCATAAAACAATAAGCACTGGTAAAATGTCCACAATAAGATAAAGAAATATTATTTATATGTTGCATGGGAATGCTAGCTTTCTCCTTGTATTGTATGTTCCTGTGCCTTGTGCCTTGTACCTTGTATTGTATCACCTTGGTGATAAGTGACTTGAAGGTGATCAAATGAAACTTTGCCCCCATAGTGCCACCTAGAGTTCTTTTCTTGACATATCCATTCATATTTTAACAGCAGATTACACAATGAAGGTGTTTTGTGTGAAAGTGTGTGTTTCTTTCTCTTATTCTTTAAAATAACTACTAATAATGCAAATGAACACACACACACAGACACACACACAGTTGTTTCCCAAAAGTTCCTTGGTTAAAAGAAGTTCCTTAGAAGTTGCAGTTTCTATATGATGTAATACTGTTCTCTTCAGACATGAGTCTACTTCCTGTAAGCACAGATTTCCTTCTTTGTTTTTTTAATTCAAGCCAAGCTGAGGCATATTACCAGGAAACTTCTTTATTACAGTATTAGCATATTGTCCTGATAAGGAGAGACGCTTTCTCATTTGGGATGGGGAAACCGTCTTTAATGGGACTTTTTTTTCTTATACCCGAAAAGTTGTGTAAAGTCATGCAGCACTTACAAGAGGTTCCAGGGCCATTTCACAGCGATTAA
Organism: Rhinichthys klamathensis goyatoka; assembly: GCF_029890125.1. Lineage (NCBI taxonomy): Eukaryota > Metazoa > Chordata > Actinopteri > Cypriniformes > Leuciscidae > Rhinichthys > Rhinichthys klamathensis. Next base: position 575,221 of record NW_026606773.1, on the reverse strand, counting down.
TGCTGATGGAGGTCTAATGTGGTGCAATATTGTTTTGCAGTGTGTCCTTTAATGTTCTTCAGAAACTTAAGCAATGGGCTGTGATGTTGCAGCGTTAGTGTGTGTGTAATCCAGAGGGAATTATGCAGCCTTTGTCCTTCATGCTAGGGCTGCACAATTTACTCTTCAGCAGGCTTAAATGGACTACAATTCCCATGGGATGTCCACAGGATACTGCATCCTCTCTATACTTTAATATTCATCCCAGTCAGCCGGTTGAAGACCATCAAATTCCAATAGATTGATTTAATAATGTACAGAAACATGATTGATAATCCTGAATCTCTATAACATTTGTGTGTTGTTGCAGGTGGAAAACTCCCTGCCACAATTATGGTTTGTTGGGTTTTCACAAGTTCAGTTTGATGTCTCGTTTCTCTTCAGACCTCAACCTCAGGCTGATCCCAGGACTGCGGCTCACTCTACAGCATGTACGACTAAGCATGCTCTACCACCACCCAGGTAAAAGCTGTTGGATGGGCTGGAGACACACACACACACACAAAAAAAAAAGAATAAAAGTAATTAAATGGAGAATAAGTACCACAGACTTGCCTAGCAACCAGTCTTTGCTCAATGAAGTCAAAAGAGTTGACCCCATACTGTGCTTAAAACTCAACTGAAATGAGTTGAGATTGTTGCAGAAATCATCTACATTGTGACCTTATAATCGTTCCCTGAAAGCCAGTTTCCCTGCAATTTCTATCCGGATGCAGTAAATGTGATCATTGTGTGTGTGTGTGTGTGTGTGTGTGTATGTTTTGAAGGCTTTAAACTGCCCTATAGTGACAGTTTAGTCTTTCGTGAAGCACTGGATAAAAGATGAGCTTATTATAATTTGCTCTTTTATTCCATGTCTAAATGGATTTAAGGATCCGCTTACTGCACATTAAATTAACAAATTCCCTTTTGGATCCCAAAGAAAACAAAGGAAAGGAGAAAGCATGTATGTTATTCATAAAGCATAAGTATGTTATTCTGGTAAATCTATCAACTCTCTCCCGTGTACACTGGATCAGTCACATGGAGAAAAGTGGTGTACATGCATCCCTCACACAGAGACAGTATGAAACTTTTTACACCAGATTAAGTTTTCAGATGAGTTTGTTTCCTGTCATTTTCAGCCTAGCTGAGTAATATATGCTTGCGCACTAATTGCCAAACCAGTTTGTGTAAACAGTGAATCAGTCTGTGAATTACCAAACAGCTGAGGTCAACTTTAACCCTGGTTTGAGTAATTCTGTAATGTGGCTAGTTTTAGTGCTTCCCTTGAAGGTTGATTACAGAGCAGCATGTTGCCTGATGTGATATTGAACGTCATTAGCGTTTAGCTGATCTGGGAGCTATGTTGGCCGTCAGCCTAAAAGCGTTCTTTTTATATACAGCAAAGAAACCCAGTAGCCCAGCTCAAATCTCTGCATGCCCTAAAACGCTGAAGAAAACAAGCAAACGTCGCGTGTGTTTGGTTGAGGCACTTGACAATCAAAGTCACTGATTATGTCAAAGTATATCGTTGTATTCCAAGTCTTCTGAAGTCACGTACCAACCCGAAATATCCATATTTGCTGAAGGTTTTCCCTTTCACCATTCACACACATTCAAATTGCTTTGGATAAATGAATATGTTTTGAAAATGTTGCTTTTTTATTCAGGGAATAAATGTAAAATCATCGTAATGCGTCGTGCATTGTATCAGGATTGATGTCAGTGAAGCCAAACAGCATTGTTGTGTTTTCACAAGCAATTGTGACAGACTGAGTTAATGATACAGAAGTGCAAATGATATTAAAGTCGCCATAAAATGGAAATCCACCCTGTTTTATAAATGCATGTTATTGATCAAAACGTTTTCCATCCATGCATATGTTTAATTGTTTTGACCTCATAATTTGTAATCAAAATATCTTGATTTCTCTATGGTGACGTACAGACTTCTCCAGTCATTTCATCTGCAATAACATATATATGCAATAACGTTTCTTAAAATCGACTGCATTCGGATCTGCCTTCATCCAATTAACAACTAATGGACAGAACCAAGTTTCCTACCTATATATATATTTTTATTTTTCCATAATTCGTTTCACTCGGATGTACAAGACACAATCTATCGCTACTTCTGTTTCATCGCAACTTTAAATTAAACAGAAAATATTCCAGCCTGTTCCCCACACAAAGGTATCATATGGCTTCATTTTGGGTTGCATTTAACACAGATGCCGCTGCCACTCTGAGTGAAAAATGAGAGAAAAACCAGAGGTGCTGTGGCACACATAGTGATATGACCAGATGGAGTGATACATGGCTCACTGGAGCATGTTTCCAGGATTGTGATGGGACAGCAACAGGCGGATGGGTTTCTGTGATGCTGAATATACATGCTTGAAGACAAATTATATTTATTTCTGTTTTGTCTGAAGTGCTATACTATTCAACCTCTTGTTCATGCTCCCCCCCCCCCCCCCCCCCCCCCCCCCCCCATAAAATAATTGTGTATGTGCCTTTAGGTCATTCTATTAATTTGGACTCATGCCACTATCTGTACCCCTCCTGGGATTTCATCCCTCGTTTTTGCTAGTCATTCTTCCCCACTCAGCAGCTTTTGGTGTTTTTGTGCATGTTCCAGTTTATTAATCCTTGTGTTTCATCTTTACCTCAAAACATAATTTTCCTCAGGGTTTG
>NW_026606773.1:542500-567500 GCF_029890125.1 Rhinichthys klamathensis goyatoka | reverse complement strand
TTGCCACTTTAGTACTTAGTAAAACACCCTTTTGCTGTTATGACCTGCTGCAAACGAGATGTATAACCCAGGGGCGTAGCCAGTATTGGGCCAGGGCGGCACTGGCCCGCCCACATTACTCACTGGCCCGCCCAGGCAAGTTTGATAAAAATACATTTTTAGTTTATTTTTATTCAAATGTATTTAAGAAAATATATTAATATATACCTGATTTATTGTTGACTGCTGTGTGTGTTTAATTCGTTTTCCGAATAAAATGGAACTGTCGAAGCAAGTTGTAGAAAGCCTCTCTCCGGAACGTTATTGGTTGCTATGGTTGCTGGGGGTTCCGACAGGAAAACTCTCAGCGGCGTCGGCGCCACAATAATGGCTAAACAACTTTCTTTAATGTGCTATTTGAAAAAAGCAAGAGTTGAGGAAGAAGACACGCCACTGCCTTCATCTACCGAGTCCACCCAGCCCAGTTCTTCCGACTCATTACCCCAGGAGAAGGCTAGTCAGGTGCTGGTGGCGGCTGCTTCTTGCTCCCTCTCTCCCGATCAGCCTAACGTGGGTTTACCCGCCGATCTAACTGCGATATTATTATTTTAGCTTACTTTATTTTCGGGTGAACTGTCTTTGCACTGCTGACTAGCCTGAATAAAATAGACAGGTTATTGTCTACACTGGTTTGTCCAGCCTTTATTAAGCTCTGTTGGTTGAACATGATGATTTGCCGAATATTAAGGTGTAACTGTTTTTGCAGTTTCAGTTTGTCTATTCATTTTTCTACTCTCTAAGGTTAATTATTACTGAAGTCATTTTTTTCTATGAAAAACTATAGGCCCACTCACATTTTCACTGGCCCACCCAAAATACAATTTCTGCCTACGCCACTGGTATAACCAGACACCAGCTTCTGGCAGTGTTTCTGAGGAATCTAGCCTATTCCTCATGAGCAATGGCCTCCAGTTCAGTAATATTCCTGGGTTTGCGTGCTGCAACCGTCTTCTTCAAATCCCACAAGAGATTTTCTATGGGTTTCAAGTCAGGTGACTGTGATGGCCACTGTAGAATCTTCCAGGACTTCTTTTGCAACCAAGCCTTGGTGGAATTTGCTTGGGATCATTGTCTTGTTGGAAGGTCCAATGTCACCCGAGCCTCAGCTTCCTCACTGACGGCATGACGTTTTCTCCTAGGACTTCCTGATACTTCAATGAATCCATCTTGCCTTTTACACGCTGCAGGTTTCCAGTGCCAGAGGGTGCAAAGCAGCCCCAGAGCATCACCGAGCACCACCATGCTTAACTGTAGGCAGAGTATTATTTTCAGCACATGCTTTATTCTTCTTCCTCCAGACATACTGCGGATCCATAGGGCCGAAAAGTTACAGTTTTTGGTTCATCATTCCAGAACAGAATCCCCAAACTTCTCTGGTTTATTTACATGATTTTGAGAAAATTGGAGCCGCCTTTTCTTGTGGTTTTTGGTCAGTAGTGGTTGTACGTCTTGGAGTTCTGGCATTGTCATGGAATGGGTAAGACAAAAAGGTGTGAGGACTCAAGTGCAGGAGAAAATATACTTTAATTATAAAATAAACAAACACAAACCAAAACCCACAAGGGGGAAAAACACAATGAATAAAAATAAAACAACAACAGAACCTGAACAGAGGATCACAGGGAACGGGAGACATTAGACAACGATCCGACAAGGACTGCAAACAAGAGGAGACTTAAGGGAACAAACCAATAGGGGACAGGTGGGAGAACTCAAACAATAATCAGGTAACAAGGCGGAGGGATCAGACAATGACAAGAGCACATGGCTCAAAATAACAAAACACCCATGTGCATCACAAGACAGGACAGACATGTGACATAACCCCCTCCCTACGGAGCGGCTACCAGACGCTCCATCAGACCGGGGGGGGACGGGAGGGACAGACCAGGGCAAAACACAGAGTCCATCGGGCGGCCAGGGCGAAACACAGAGTCCATCGGGCGGCCAGGGCAGAGAAGACCCCTCGGGCGGCCAGGGCGGTGAAGACCCCTCGGGCGGCCAGGGCGGAGCAGACCCCTCGGGCGGCCAGGGCGGAGTAGACCCCTCGGACAGCCAGGGCGGTGAAGACCCCTCGGGCGGCCAGGGCGGAGCAGACCCCTCGGGCGGCCAAGGCGGTGATGCCCTCTCAGGACCAGACACCGGCTCAGGAACAGACGAGGATCCTCAGAATTTCAACCAAGGACTGAGTCCTTCGTTTGGAAAATATCCCATACACAGGAAAGGATGCATATGTGTAGACTTCGCGCTCTTCGCGCTCTCAAATCGCCCACAATCCTATGCGCGTAGCTTTGCTATCTTGTTAAAAAAAATACAAAAATACACAATGTCGGACGTTAGCGGAGTCGGAGCAATAACAGGGCAATATGCTTTCAAATGTAAATATTTACGTTACCATACATTTGTTATAACCATCATATAAGTAAAGTTTAACGTTTAAATGCCAGTACAAATTACTACCGTATTGATATTACAAATTATACAAATATATACTAATTTAATACGTTATTGATGGCTAACTGAACCGGACCTGTCATTTTAACAATTGTTAGCTTGTTTGCCGTCACCGGCATTTCTTTTATAAATAACTACTTAAGTTGTACAAAGTAATGTAACGTTAATATTATACCATTCAGAGCGTTATTCATAGCTTTCTCGTCTTTTTTAGCAGGGACCAACGGACCTTTTCACTGACGTAATGACGCAATGACGTGCACTTGCTAGCCTGTTCCATTTACTGTTCTCCGAATGCTAAAGAGGAGCCTCGCCTAGCCTCTGAAGGAAATGACTTGGAAGGACGAGCTCCGGCTCAGGAACAGCAGACACTGGCTCTGCCTTCGGCCCCGGAGCATCCACCGGCATGTCCAGGATCCGAGCCAGATGCTCCAGATAGTCCAGCATAGCCTTGGCGGCCACACAAATGGGCATCTCCAGATCTGTCTCAGACTGGGCAGACGGGACGTGCACAGTTTCTGGCTGGGCAGACGTGACGTGAACAGTCTCTGGCTGGGCAGACGGAACATGAACAGTCTCTGGCTGGGCAGACGTGATGTGAACAGTCTCTGGCTGGGCAGACGGAACGTGAACCGTCTCTGGCTTGGCCCCTCTTCTCTGCTGAGTCCTCATGTTGGTCGGATCGTTATGTCACGAAATGGGTAAGACAAAAAGGTGTGAGGACTAGGGGTGTAACGATATTTGAACCGAACCGAAAAACCGCGATACACCACCCACGATACGTATCGCGATACTCTCATGGCGAACCGAACACGCCCCGCCCCCTGCTGCCCCACCCAGCCCCAGCTCATTGCACCTCATGTGTAATGTGTACACAACGAATACAGGGCTGTTGCCTAACCACCATTAACCACATATAATCGCAATAAGCTCAGTGTTTTGTTACTTTTGATAATAAGCAAGGTGTAATCTTTCAAATTATGTCTATTTGATCACGAAATGCAAACAATAAATGCCGTTTTGGCGCTCTTAGATGTGGCGTGACAGATATCACTGTATGCATGCGGCAGCGCGGAGCGCGATCATCTCTTCCTCAGTTACAGAATAAACATGAATGGACACCCGAAGGTATGTTGAAAGATACAGTATACTTACTGAAAGGCATCATAACTCGTGTAAACACTCAATCAGTGTTTCAACAGCGGAAATACGTCAATAAAACGCTTAGTTTTTCACATAGCTTTATATTTACCTCAGGCAAGTCATTCAGTGTCCACAGCTTGCTGGTTTGCTAACTCTTTCATTAAATAAATGCTATATATTAGCCTATATATTATATTTTACTTAACCTGTTTATGATATCTTGATTATTTAATGTATGTTTAAAATAGTTGTCATGAAAATAACAGCAACTGTGTAAATTATTATATAACAATAACAAATTAGAGTAAAAACATGTTAATGCAAAAATTGCCTTATGCAGTTTACATGTTTTCATACAATTTGTTATTTGAGTGTTGATTATTATTATATCATTTAGGCTAAAAGTCTAGGCTCTGTTGTTAAGCTTTAATGTTATAGTAATGTGCAAGTAAGGGCTGTAGTTTACAGCATTAGCAGATAATTTTGTTATCCTTGAGAAACGTTTACTTGTAATTGAATTAATTTAAAGACAAGGACACAATTTGTTCATTAAAGCACTGTTTAATAAAAAAGAAAAGCAATTTTAGCTTTCTGTTGAGATATTTCATGTGTTCTAGCTCAAGCACGCCTAGTGCAACTAATGAAGCCCTTAGTTGCCTCAGGTGTGCTCAAGAATCTCACTTGAAGAAGTAGGAGATCCGGGCAACTTTTTGCCTACTCTTTTATGAGTACTGTGAATTTAGAGATTCTACTTTTGTCAAATACTGTTTGCACCTACTATATTGTAGGGAAGTATGCGATTTTGGATGCAGCCTTGGTTAACGCAGACCTTCTTCTATTGTTTTTGGATCCAGAGATGTTGTATTTCAGAAGATCCGAAACAGCAATCCCCACCGATAACAGTGAAAACACGGATTGCTGGAAAAACTGGGGGCAAGAGTTAAGGTGAAAATATTTAACATTTGCTATTATAGGAGATTAAAACGAAAAATTACACACTTTTTTATGTTTGGTGTGATTATTTGTCAGACACATTGTGTCTTTTTTGTAGTTATGGGCCATTAACTGTGGTTGTGTGTTTGTGTTTGTTCATTCAGTTTTGGATAAACAGATAGACATCATTGAATTTGTGTGTGTGTGTAATTGCGTATGTGTGGATGTGAGAGTGGTCGAGATTGGACAGCTGACACTAATTGAGTATTGGCAGATAGAGAATGCAATGTTGGTGTGTGTGGGATGGTGTGTGTATGTTTTCAGTTTCTCTCCTACGTGGGCAGCTTTTAGATGAAACTCAACAGCCACCTATCTCTTGCGATCTGTTTCTGTCTATCTTTCTTTCTCTCTCTCTCACACACACACACACATCACTCAGTGAGGCTTTCTGGAGATTAATTAATTAATGCGCTATACTGTTGTGACAGTCTTGAAATGATAGACTAATTGATTCAAGACTTTGTGAGGTCTGCGTTATTTCAACCCACCTTAGTGGCCACACGTAAAACGATCAAAGCAATTACGGCCGATGTCTCATCAGAACTACGTATGCATACTAATTAAAGCTGAAGTGATTTGTGATTTGGAGGATATGGTGAAGGTATGCCGTTGTTTACTCCCATTCATGTCATTCCAAACCAGCATGAATTTTTCTCTGTAGAATTAAAAAAAGGTTAATATTTTGGTCAATTTATTTTTTATATACACATAATTACAGTGAATGACTAAAAATACCATCACAAAAGTTGTCCATATGACATTATATTTCCAGTCTTCAGGAGGCGAAAATTATCAGGGAAGTTTTTCAGCAAGGGTATGCAAATTCATCAAGAGTGAGTTTTACTTAAAAATAAATATTTTTTACTTTTTTTAGAAATGAAATGGAAAAAAAATGTCTCTAAAAATGACTTTTTGTGTTCCATGGAAGAAAATAACTATTCCTTTAATATTAGTCACTGCATGTGTGCATCTGTGTAGGCTATATGAACCATATTTACAGCCGCATGTATTAAACAGCTGCACCTACAGAAGACCGCCACAGCTTTCTGCTTCCAGTCACATTCACAAAGCAGGAGACTGATCTTGAGTCATAACCAAATATTTGAGCTGTCAAAGCCCCTAGATTTCGCACAAATTCAACTTTAAATTCCCTTTAATCGTTTATGCCTGATCACATGCTCATTCAAGGTCAAACGGTCTGAAAACTGCCTCTTCTCTTTGTGCTAAAGCAGACCACTGCAGTCAGGTCAGAGTCTTGGCAGTTGTAGAAGGTTGTAGGCTGACAGAGAAAACTGGGTATGGATGGATAGATCTCTCTGTTCTCTTTCTCTGACTCATAATTATTCTTAGTAACTATATTTATCTAACAAACATTTTATAATTTATTCTAACACACGTCTCCATGACTTGAGGGTTTTTATCTTGTTTTCTCTTTAAATAAAATGCTACCATTTTCACTTTTCATTTTTTGAACAATTTGGCTCACACATTTAGTTTCACAACAGGAACAGCAAGCCAAAGGGGGCAATTTCAACTGAGCATATGCATTTTTTAAATAGACTACATTATGTTCGTGCTCTGTCTATACAATAATGCACGTTCTTAAATAAGCGAGGTTTTCAAGCGTGTTCCAACTGCCCAGGTAATTGCAATGGTATGACATGACCTATTTTACTGGCGGCCAAATGACACTTTAAAATCAGTCAGAGTTACTTTAGAAATGTACATTCATATGTAAATATGAAGGTGCATAATCATAATTCGCACCTTGATAGCACTTAGATGTTTCTGCCCACTTTCGCTCATGTGATTGTCCTCTAATTTTCCGCTACAGACTGAAGTGTAAAATACGCCGCACAGTTACTTTCAGCTAATAAAAGAAAAATACTGCAATTTTCTGGTTTTTATTTATTTATTTATTTTGTTTGGTTGGGGCAGCCCTTCATCAAAATTCTAAATACACAGATAACCTATGACAGAGGTTATAGGTGATAACAGATAACACTATGTGCCTAAATTTTGATTGGGTGGGCCTTGCCCACCCCTGCCCATGCCTAGATCCAGCCCCAATTCCAGGACACTGATAGATTTTATATCCGACTACAGCAACTTATAAAAGTCTTAAGGACTCATTTCATTATTCATAATTACTGATGCACCAATATTATTACATTTCTGGATATTGATAAAGTAATAATTATTTTCATGTTATGGCCAATAAATAATATTAATATAAAATGTTTTTTTATTATTAATAATATTAAAGGTGCACTATGTAATATTGACAGCTAGCTGTTGAACTCGGTACTGCAGGTAAAAGGAAAAATATTGGAGAAAGTTTTTTTCCTCAGACTCGACAGTCATGCGGGTTGCCAGATTGAGTATAGGCAGCAGAAATTAGCACAATTGACAATGGAAGGCGACTAGCCTTACAGAATAAGGCGATCAGCTAATGTATACGTTTGCAATGTTTTCCAAGGCTTTGGGTACAATTTACGATTTCTGATCCAGTTTATTTGCTGGCTTTCATCGCTGTGTTTTCCGCCAACTGGCAACCCGGGGTGTCAAAATACTATTGGGTAAATTAGCAGTGGGCGGGATCACACAGACCAAAACAAAAACAGACATTCTGACACAGAACGCACATTTCAAAGTAGAATAATACCATTGCTTTTCAGATAAATATGAACTCAGCATGTTTCCTACATCTTTGCAAACATATTATGGTATTTGTTAAGTGAAAAAATTAAATACAGCACATTTAAGATTTAAACTATTTTTGTCTGAGAAAATGTTTAAATCAAACTTAAAATCAGTCATTTTAAATGCTGCAAGTAAATGTAGCCATCACAGAATTTGAATGTAGGCCTACAGTATGGAAAATGGATATTAATTTTGAGATTTATTTATTTTTATATTTTTAGTGGAGGAGCTTTAGTATTTCTGTCCTTATTTCTGATAACAGTTTTTTTTCTGGTGGATTTGTCGCTATTATCAAGCAACAAATCCTGCTATCTTGTTTGTGTCCTTGTAAGCGACATTGTGTGGGTGTCAGGGGTTTTTGAAATAAATGTGTGTGTTTGATGCCAAGCCTCTCATATGCGTGTGTGTGTGTGTGTGTGTGTTTATCTCATTTGGATTTGATCCGTAATGCTAAAACACCTGCTAATTATCCCATTTAGATTGACGCCGCATGCTAATGAACAGACACACATTATCACACACACACAGTACTCTGTGAACCGATAAACATGAGAGGTTTTCTGTTAATAGGTTGTTTTATTTGGTGTGACAGTGCGTGAATGTTCGCTGTAGGAGTGCAGCGTTCAACAAGAATGCATAGAGAGAAGACTTTCTCACCTGTGCTAATTTATAGGCTACATCTGTGCCAAACTGCGAACATGTAGGGACGTGAGCTATATCTTTTACCCTTTGGGCTGTTTCTTACACAAATCTATCATGCCCTCAGAAGACTCACTTTTTATTATACTTTTATGGTGTTTTTGTTTTCTGAAATATCTTCTTATTGCAGACTTTGGTATCAATGTGTATGACTGATCTATTCTTAGCTCTTTGTACCATTTTAAGGTGACTATTTATTACATTGGCTTGTGTTCGGCAAGGGAAAAGTCTAACTTTAGACTGAAGTTAAGGTCACTGTGTCGCACCAGGAGTCACACCTTCAATTAGCCAATCCCTGACCTCCTAAATGAGGTCAGCACTGTGGCGGAGGTCCACCGGGAGAGCAGTCTAAAACTGACTCAGTCTTATCCGGTTACTTTCACTGTTCTTTCTTTAGCTTTCTGGATAATCTTAAATGCACACTGCGATATGCCCTAAATTTGCACATTTAGCTTTAAAAGTAGCTGAGCTCTGGAGAAATTATATACTAGTTTATACATAGTGAAAAATTATTACAAAATGACTGATTTCTATTTGAATATATTTCAAAATGTAATTTATTCCTGTGATACAAAGCGAAATGTACAACATTTTCTGTCTTCAGTGTCATATGATCCTTCAGAAATCATTCTAATATGCTGATTTGCAAACATTTCTTATTATTTTCAATGTTGCAAACAGTTGTGCCGCTTACTATTTTTTCGTGGAAACCGTGATACATTTAGTCAGGAACTTTGATAAATAGAAAGTTAAAAAATAACAGCTTTTATTTGAAATATAAATATTTAACTGTCTTCTATACTGTCATCTTTGATCAGTTTAATATGTCTGTGCTGAATATATAGCACATGCATGCTCATTCTCTTTCTGTCTCTTTTGCAGAGGTCAATTGTTCATTCAGTCAGCAGAAAAGGAGAGGTACAGAGCGTTCTTTCGCTTTTCACTGAATAGCGGTTTTCTGTTACAGTATCTTTGCTTTGTCATCTCAGAAACCCGCTTGATCTCAAGGGACACTCCCACCTAAAGGGCAAAATAATAGAAGTCACAACAGTCGATATGAATCCGCAACTTCAATCTGACGACCAGTAGGATTTCATGTCTTTGCCCTGTGGGGAGTAGAAAAGTCCTTTCGTCTGATAGAGGTCCCGAGGTTAAGGATACTGCCTAAGAGTCCATACTAACTGTGATTCGCTCCCCCGCTGAATCAAGATTAGTTTTGATTTGTCCTCCGAGATAATTAGCCTTATTATCCTGCAGTCTGACCCCATCCACTCTCACTGAACCAATGGCAATGATTCACATGCACCAGGGGACAAATAAATGTGGTTCTTTTCTAGCTGAATCAAATCCAGGTTTAAAAGTTCAACCAAAAATCTAAATCCTCCCTTCACGTTGTTACAAACCTGTATGACTTGTAACACAAAGAAGATATTAAAAAAAAAATCCGTTTTGTTCCTAAATTTAAATCTTTTTGGGATGAACTATACCTTTAAGAATCCGTTGAGTAATTAATATTCATGACTGCTAATCATATTTGGAGCAATTGCTCAAGAATATTCTGATAATAATCATACAAGCAAATAAGGACTTCACTGCTCTCGTCGCCACATTTAAAAACCAAGAACCAATCAGAATCATCATCATTTGTGCCAGACCAATCAAAACCAAACGATCCTGAGGGTGCACCGCAGTTCTGAAGGTCGTTTTGCCCCCTGCAAAACAGACAGGGCACAAACTTGTACTGTAACACTGGTACTGCTTGAAGCCAGTGAATTCTGGGATAGCCCAGGAGATAGTAATGGTCACGGTGTGGAATGAAGTGACTTAATTAGGCCGAGCAGTGCTTTAATACCCACAGGGCTCTGGACAATTACAGTAAGAGGCCATTATTACAGTATTAGCCTACTCTCTCTCTCTCTCTCTCTCTCTCTCTCTTCTCTCTCTCTCTCTCTCTCTCTCTCTCTCTCTCTCTCTCTCTCTCTCTCTCTCTCTCTCTCTCTCTCTCTCTCTCTCTCTCTCTCTCTCTCTCTCTGTGTGTGTGTGTAACTGCATATATAGCTCAATACTTTCATTTATGTCCTTTACGACCATGAGAGAAGACCTCTCTCTCTCTTTCATTTCGCTGTTCTCTATGAACACTTAGCGCAGTGTTTTTGCCTCGGGCTCAGGCTGGTCACTAGAGTGTAAAGTAACTGTATGAGTGTGTGTTTTTGTAGATTTATGTCGCAATATCTAAACTGCTGTAAGAAGCAGAGTAGTGCTCTACTGCCCTTGATACTGATACAGGACCTCGCTGGCTGTCTTGCTGTAGACATGACAAAGATAATCTGTCATGGTTAAACACATGTAGCAATGTCCGATTTTTGAATGATTAATTTTTTTAATCATTTCAATTTCATCTCACTGGCTCAATAATTTGGTCACAATGGGTAGCGGCTCACTGAAGGGGAAGATTATCAGTGAATAACAAAAACAATTTCACAACAAAGCTGTCGTATTACTTCAGAGAAAGGACTTATCAGGCACAAGTTGAATTGATGATATTTTTGGTGCATTTGCATGCTGTTTGAAGCTTGAATGCTTCAGTCCATATTTATTGTATTTGCATGGAAAACAGCGACCAGCACTTCAGAATCTCTCCTTTTGTGTTCAGGTTTGGAATGACATGAGGGTGTGTAAATGATCACAGAAAATATTTAGATGAATCATTCCATTCCAGAGGTTTTCTCTCAAAACCAGCACTAAGAAGTCTACAGATTTCATCTAGGCTAATAATTACTTGTCCTTTTAGCTAATTTTTACACACCGTCTTCATTACTGTTGACTTGTCGTGTGTTCGTGTTGATGTGTGTCCACTGAAGATTTGCTGACTGCAGAGGGACTCTTCAACTAATTATATTTTCGAGGATTCTTAAACGGTGAACAACAATCCCCTCTAGTGCCCGTGTACGCACACACTTAGACTCTTACATACACATTGCACCAAGCATGAGGAGAATACTAATTTGATGTTGGTCCTCTTTTTTCACGCTATAAGCTGTGGACATGACAAGAATGGAAATAGAGAGAGAGAGAGAGAGAGAGAGAGAGAGGGAGAGCTGCCTGTTGGGTTGCGGAGAAACTAAGTAGTAGGAAGAAAAGAGGACGGTAGAAAAGGAATGAATGAATGAGAACGGAGGTGAGGAGTGTGAATGAAAAAAATAATAACAATTTCAGCTCACACTAGAGGGATGAATAGCAGAGCACCGGAAATTAGTTTGAAATTAATCTCAATGAACGATTCTTTGTACAAAAAAGCACCCTCTGGTCCTAAAGTGGGATGGATGAAGCTTTCCCTTTAAACCTTTCAGTCCTGTTATGGTGTAGATCGGGGCAGTTCTGAATCAGTTTGTTCGGTTCATTGTGGTGAAGTGGTACAACTTCAACACGAGGACCAAAACAGCTGTGAGATCACGTCTTCCCAAATAGTGTTTTTTTTTGGCATTCACTTTTGGTGTGGTACAGTAGTTAAAGGAAAAGTTCACCCAGAAATGAACATTTTGTTATTTATTCACTCTCATGTCGTTTCAAAACTGTGTGACTTTCTTTTGAGAGATCTCTCTGTTTTTGTTCGATCAGTGAGTCAGGGTCTATTATTGTTTGAAACTCAATGTTCTTAAATGAGGAAAGAACAACTAAATTATCCTATTATCATACATTAAAAACTATGTTTTTGTTTTTTAAATTTCATATAAAGTTTACTTTATCCTACTTTACCCTACATTACCGGCAATTTACTGGTAATGTTACAACTTCCCTTACTGTTAAATTGATGGAAAGGGGCTATTGGTTGTTGGTAGCAATCATGTGCCGCAGTCGAGGGCAACACTTCCATCATGCTTTTAATAATGAGAGTTTTGTGTGTAGCCAACATGTAGCCTATCGATCTCAAGTGCTGAAAGAAACACAAGAAACACTCCCTCTTCATGAGCAGAAAGCTTTAGTAAAGTCTTCTTTGGCCAATTATTTACTGTTATTGCTGTAATTAAAGGGTATGAGTATCTTTCCCAGCACAGATAACTAAATAACCTCAGCAGTGTCTCCTGTTCTCAATAAAATGCCAAAGTGTCAAAGTCAATAGATACAAGTGGTCACATGAACCCGTTCTGTAAAAATGTAAATGAATCTGATGTTTCAAAAAGCACTATTCTCTGTAATCCAAAAGTCTGAAGGATCCTGTAATGACTTTGGCAGCAAACCCAGAATCTGTTTTGCAAGGAATTGACATTTGTCACAAACTGTCCGCCAACAACCAGAGCCTGTTTTCCCGGGAGTCACTTCAATCAAATCACCATTAAACATCTGCACGGGAGTCATGCTGTAAATTGAATATCATTTTCTCCACCATTAAATCTTTGTGCTGATATTATGGCTGTACAAAAGTGATTAGCTCATATTCAGACGGCCACAGCAGCTGCTACAAACTCATTAGCGGCAAATTTATGTTTGCATGTTCCTCTTGACTTCCTTGAAGTTTGTAATTAAATTAGTTAATTTCGTTGTTTATTGCTTTTTTCCTTTTATGAATGTGATTATCAGTATATTATGTCATATACAAGTTTCTGCATTATTCCTACAGTTTTTGTTACTACTTTAAAAGTATTAGGCTATATTATATAAATGTTATAATTGATAATCTACTGTAAATATAAATATTTATAATCAATTATAATAAAAATGAATGTGGTATATCTTTCAAACTTATTTTTTTATTATTATTTCTGATTAGCCTAACTGTAGTTGTAAACCTGTTTCTCTTTCATGGCTCAGTAAATTCATACAAGTATCAAGTTGAAATTATCTCATCTGTGTCTCCTAAGAATTTTTTGGGATACAAGTGTTGACCAATTAATGTGGATAGGATAACTATAGCCTTGGAGTTATCAAATTATTTGATGAGAAAAGTTTGAGTTCGTATTGAGATCTCTGACTTTTATTACAAACGTCCTTAGCAAATCTGAGCACAGAGTGAGACTGTGTTGAAATTTCAAATAGAGAAGACTTTTTCTGAGTAAAAAGAGACTTAAGCTAAAGTCTCAATTTGATCTCCATTTAATCTCACTGATGTCTTTGAGAAACAACTCAGAGAACTGAGGCCAGTGATAGTACACAAAAACACTAACATTTCCCAGCATGCACTCTGGCAGCGAGCCACAACCTAGGGTGTCTGATCTCAGATCAGTTTATTCCGCCCTGCTGCTTGCCTTCACGCCAAGCAGACTAGAGAACTTTTAGTCCTTTTCCTCTCCTCCGTTCTTCCAGACCTCACTGCCTTTCTTCATTAATCTTTCCCTTTTCTTTTTCATCTGCTCTTGCTCTTTTCTTCTTCTCGTCTGCTGTTCTCAAGACTGCCTATATTCATTACTTCAGCTGCCTCTGTTTTTCTCTTCAGCTAATGGAATAGTGTGACTGTGATTGTCAGTGTGAGTTGAAGTGACTGAACAGTGTTGGTGTTTTAGTAGGTGTATTCGAGACCTTGAATGAAGCTTTTATCAGAAGGTTAAAGGGTTCTTTAAGACAAGTACGCCTCTTATGTCTGTTTTGATGCTGAAATCTCTATCTATCCTTACCTGCGTCTCTCTCACACACACTTTCAATGTCTATATCTTTGCAACTTTACGTTTAACCACTAAAATCACCAATTGTTTAATAGATAGATGAAGTTGGCAGTATTTTTTGCAGATTTAATTTTCAATATTTAATATTCAATCTAGGGATGCAAAATATAATGAATGAGTTGAGCTTTTTTTTTTTTTTTTGTAGGGTATAGACTTTTCATGTTGGCCATTTAGTTATCGACCATAACATGAAAATAATTAACAGCTTATCAAATTTTGAATATTGGTGCATCCCTAATTCAGACATTTTTAAATGTGTCGTAAGTGTCCAAATATTTTTTAACTGTATGTGTGCTGCAAGGCGTTGCTCCTCAACTTGAAGTGTTTTTGACCCGACTTATGCCACCTATAATATCACCAAAGGTCAAATTATTGATCTTTCAACTCAAACACATGCACACACACACACACAAGATGATGGTCGTATTACAAACGCGTTTTTGAAGCGCGATCTTCAATGCACCAGGTCTAGCTCTAGTTTTGAACTTGTGCATGCAGCAGCTCAAAGGTCAGTGTCACAGAAGAGTGCCTGTGTGATGATTGGAAGTCTGATATTTTAAAGCTTCCCAGGTTACCAGTTACAAGAATATTTTGATATTAATACTAAAATGAATAGAATATATATATTTTTTGTCCCTCAGTTTGTAGAAAGGAACAGTAGAAGCATTTAGTTAGTTGTGTTAGTAAGCATTTTTGTAAGATTGCATTTTATGCTAAAGCTGTAAAGTTGTTGAAATCGTTCAGTTAGCCTGTGCTGGTAGATGTCATAACGGCACCCCCGCCCCGCCCCGTAAACAACACATAAATCACAAATATATTTTGAAGGCTTTTAAATGTTCCCAAAAGCATCCTTAGTCAACTATGGTTGCAGGTTCCATTGTTACTAAAATCAGGCCCGCCGACAGGGGGGGACAAACGGGTCTGCTGTCCCGGGCCCAGGGTAGGGGGTAGGGGGCGGGGGGGGGGGGGGGGGGGGGGATGGGGGGATGGGGGGATGGGGGGGGGCCCAGAACTGGGCCCTCATTAAATTATGGAATAATTGTTAAAAAATAAATAAAATAGGCATATTTGTGGAAAAAATATCTAGTATTTGAGTTACATAAAAGCTTTTTATTTGTTTTCTTCATAATTGTCCTTGAAATAGTGGTCAAGTCCCCCCCCCCCCCCCCCCCCCAAAACAAAAATGGTTTGGCCACTGATCAAAATTTGATGTTGTCATTTGATTTGAAGTTCAGTCTACGCTCAAAATGTCCGGTCAGTACAAGTCCTGTGCTCAGAAAAGAAAAGAAAAGAGAAGAAGAAAATAGAGCCCTTAGAGGTGTCATAAACAAATATTTTTAAAAAAGTTGGTGACGGTGAAGCTGAAACTAATGTTAGTAAAGTCAACGTAGAGCAAGGTAAGAAACAGCGGTAGGCTACTTGATGCGCGTTCATGCCCGAAGCGCGTGCAGTTGCGTCCTCTTCATAAAAGCGCTGAGACATGGCGACCGGCGGTGCTGCTGATGTGGTGGCTGTAAATCCACTTGTTGATAAGAAATGAGGAAAGAGCCACATATCGAAATATTTTGGATATTAGCTCATAATAGCGACGCGGCGCGCTCGTTTTTTCCAGGCGCGCCAAGTTCATTGTTGCATAGCAACGACAGACGCCACGGGAGAGCAAACGCTTGTGGAAAGGAGAAAGCGGTGCGTCTGCTCTCCATGATGACGAGGAAGTATTAGCAAAGAATTCATTGATTTCTAGCCCTTGCATTAGCTTTACTACTAGATATATCTATGGAGATGATAAATAAAAAGCCGGCTGAAATGCGTCACTGTCGGCATCGGTGAACAGATAATGGGCCAGATCCGAGTCTATTTTTGCTCCTGCTTAATTAAAAGTGAAAGCACACTTTTGATGGACAAAAAATAAATGTGATTTCACACAAAAAGTGCCCAAAATGCACAGATTTTGCATGTCTAGTGTGTTTTAACAAGAACTGCATTAGGCTATGTCAGAAAAGAAAATGAAGACATTTATAGAAAATGTACCCATTTAAACGTGTTTTTATTATTCAGTTTGGGTAAAAGTATATGGTGTTTTATAAAAATAAATAAAAATGTAAGTCTGCTGTAAAGTGGTTAGAAAAACGGAATTCTGATCTAAAATCAGAATTGGCCTAGAAAATTGTAATTGGTGGAGGAACTGGAGAGTAAGAGCAGAGGAGAGGAACAGGAGAGGAAGAGCAGAGGAGAGGAACAGGAGAGGAAGAGCAAGGGAAAAGGAGAGATCTGGGCGTGGGGGGGCCCATCTAAGATTATCTTGTCCCGGGCCCAGGCAAGACTGTCAGCTGGCCTGACTAAAATAGTTAAACGATTTGGCGTTTCTTGAAACCTAGTTCCAATGAAGATTCGAAAACAGCATGGCAACTTTTGTGGTTGGAACTACAGCTCTCTTTCAGTTCCATGGTAATAGACATGTGGATTTAGGTCATGCTCTTGGGCACAATAAGCAAGATAACATTCAGTGCATTCTATATCTTTCATTACATTTAAAGTCCCCCTGAAGTCTATGATTGTATCCCTTAAAACTCAGAATTACATATTTTAACGTTTTTTCCTTGAAAAAATAATTCTTCATGCCTTAAAATAGCTTGAATGTAACTCTAGACTCTTGCCTCATCTAGTATACGCGGATCTATGAATATGCAAATTAGCCCCGCCTCCACTCACTCACACAAGCTCAGAGATCCACTCGTTGGCGATCACACGTTGACGTGATTGGTTACAAGGTAGTTTGTGACGTCAGAAACACCAGCAATTTCAAACCGTGTTTTTGAGACTGTCTTTGGTTCACTGCAGTTTTAAGGAGTTTCACGAGTTCACACTTACAAATCAGTCTGATAGATTAAATTGGTAAACGTATTTGGCGTGCTGTCTGGGGAGAGGGCCCTGATCTCGGTAATTGGTCCGAACGCAGAGTATTCCTTCCATTCCTTCCTTCCATCCCCTCCATTCCCTCCAGCTCATTACCCTCCTCCATCCCCAGCTCCTCCTCTCGCCCAGTCAGGATTTGGCATTCGGATTCCCCTTGAATCAGAATAAATTCTCAAATTATGTTGTACTTTAAAATCTTGAATTAATGATATCTGCATACATTCATGTTGGTTCTGTTCTGTTTACCCTAAGGGGGGTTATTGCTGCTCTCCCTGCTCTTATCCATGCTAGGCTGCATGGATGCGCAGGGAGTTCTCGCCCAGAACGGAACCATACCGCCAATCCTAACTGTATGCTAACTGTCAATGGTATTTGACGATAGTGGTCCTGACAGAATGACATTAATTGCAATCTTCAATCGATGAATTAGCAGAATCTATTACTCCAACTGCGCGTGATGTATTTGACTGACGCTTTTGACCATACGTCAACATCCGACGTTTTAGGGTACCCTTTAACGTCAGTTAGATGACGCTATCTAATCCTAACCCTACCCCAGACCTAAACCTACCCGCGTCATCTAACTGACGCTAAAGGTAAAGCGTCAGTTAGATGACGCCCTAGGATCGTCATCTAACTGACGTTAAAGGGTACCCTAAAACGTCGGATGTTGACGTATGGTCAAAAGCGTCAGTCATATGACGTCTTGGGATGAGACTGTGTTAAAATGACAGAGGTGTGACCATGTTTCTACAGTTCCTAATGTCTTGAAGAACAAATCATACTGATAGTTAAGTTGTTGTACGGAAAATGTAACCAGAAACCATGTAACCTGTTGCCTATTGGTTCTAGGATGATGAGTCACATGGCTCAGATGATTGGCTCAAAATGTTCTGTGGTCCCAATAAGACCGTCCCATGCAAACTTTCTTTCCTGGGGGTTCTGCACTGCACTAGCCAAGCAACTGCCATAAATGAATGGAAATCTCAATGTATATGTTTATCCAGGTATCATAAACCTCCTTGAACACACTTTATAGCCTGAAGATAATTCGTCTTTCTAATCTTCCTTTTCTTTAAGACCAGAAATGCACTACAATCTATTTTTCTTTCCCCTCTCAGTTTCCTTCGCTGAAAGGTATGTTCTCCTCTTGATCCCTTATTCTCTCTCTCTCTCACACACACACACACGCACGCACACACACACACACACACACACACACACACACACACACACACACACACACACACACACACACACACACACACACACACACACACACACACACACACACACACACACACACACACACACACACACACACACACACACACACACACACACACACACACACGCACACACACACACACACACACACACACACTCATTCAGGGAAATGCTTTGTCCTACTCAAAAGAGGTTTATGTAATTGCTCACTGTCACAGCCCAGGGTGTTTTACTTTACTTCTATTCTAACGTTGCTTGCTTCACCCTATAGCCAGGTGGTTGTAAAACCGGCGCAAATGTATTTATGAATTTCCAAAGATGACCACCTCTTTGTCCTCCAACAGTTCAGTATTGCGAATGCTTTTCCCCCTATACACAAATAATTTAGTTTTGTTGGATGTGCTCACGCTCCATCGACCTCCTGCTCAGTGATGTTTCATTATCTGCATGAATTACGGGCATTTTATTGTTTCCTTATTTTGCCGTCCCGAGAAACCCACATGCCTTGTTTCATGGCACCTCTTCTCCTCCCTCCATCCATAATTGATGAGAGAATATCTGTCTGTTTTTTAACATGTGCTCTGCAGTAGCAGCAATATGGAAAAATTACTCTCTGATTCAACTCAGCAGTGGTTTATCTATCCTAAATGTTAAAAGTTATTGTGCATTTAAATTATTTTTATAATAAAAAATACATTTAAAAAAAATGCATGACACATTTAAACATTTAGAATGATGTATTGTCAAATTGTTTGAAAATGTTTTATTAAAAAAAATGGATTTGTGATATTATAAAGAATACCTAATCACTAAATATATCTAAAAATTCTATGTTTTCATATATTTTAGTTAGAAATCTTGAAAAATATTTATTAAAAGGGTTGAAAAGTGCCAAAGTGCTCTCTGTAAACAATTCATTCTGTTGTTGAGTCTTATTAAAGATTTTAAAATATATTTTTTTTCTGTGAATGTTGTTTTACCAACAACTGAATGAGTTTTGGGTTTGCTTGTCCTGGTTTAGCAGAAGGCTTTAGACCTCTTGGAGTCCTGTAAGAGATCCACAATCTGTCCGACAAGGACAGAATGCCTTGTGCACATGGTGACACCTGAATCAAGCTGTGCTTTTTTATTCCTGAGTAGATAAACCGGAGCAGTTCGGAACACTGTGGCATGGATCAATGAACTTGTCTCTAATGTTAATGCAACGTCAGCACAACACTCAATACAGGAGTTGCAAAAGTTTAGTTTAATATATACATGGGCCCTAAAAAGTAATTGGAAACACAAAAAGAATAGTTCACCCAAAAATGGAAATATCTTAATTTATGCCCACACATATAATTCCAAACCTGCATGATTTATTTATTTATTTATTTATTTATCTTTTTTTTTGTGTGCTTTTTGCAGAAAAAAAAAACAACTCAAAAGAAAATATGTTGGAAGTAAAAAAAAAAAAAATGTTTATGCACAGTTGTTTGGACCCCAATTTAATTTTTGGGTGAACTATCCCTTTCACTTTTCATTTTGCCCAGTAGATAATTTGTTTTATTATTTGAAGCCACAATGTTGTGCTTGTGCAATCTTTATTTAAAATAAATAAATTTATGCATGTTAAAGACAACATAAAACCAAAATGGAAGTCTTGTGATTTGCAAAGTTGACACAAATTTACTTTTAACAGATATGCATTTAGAAGCTTTACAGTCTTTCATTTCTGGTAAAATTAACCCAAAACTGTGATGACTAATCACTTTCCCTCCCACACTTCCTGTTTTAAAAGGAAAGACAACCAAGCTTTCTGGAGTTTTATTGGACTTTTCACTCTACAATAACCTAATATCACTTTAGTTTAAACCTTAATTAAAGGCCTGATTTAAGCTAAATTTCTCACTCTTAATTTAGAAAAAGGGTTAGCAAATATCCATGTCTGAGGGAAAGATAACATTTTCAAATGCTATATGTTGGCAATAGAGCACATCTACATGGTGAATGACCTTGGGTTAACAAATCCAAGTGTAAAAAGGCAAAAAGTGTGACTTAGTACTTTTTGAGGCCATGTACTATAGAGGGAAAAAG
The DNA here is from genome assembly GCF_029890125.1 of Rhinichthys klamathensis goyatoka. Lineage (NCBI taxonomy): Eukaryota > Metazoa > Chordata > Actinopteri > Cypriniformes > Leuciscidae > Rhinichthys > Rhinichthys klamathensis. Next base: position 547,593 of record NW_026606773.1, on the reverse strand, counting down.
GAAGGGGAATAGAAATAGACACTTTTTAACTTTCTCCAGTATTGATCCAATAAAACCAATGATAGAGACAGATTGAGACAGAGGACAAGCACTGAAGAGTTTAAAAATCAAATGCCTCCTTCCCCCGAGTCCAGTGCGGTTTGGATAATTATACATCATTAACAGCAGAGAAATGCACTGAAGGTTGTTAACCAGTCTTAACCGCGCACACACACACACACACAGAGAGAGAGTTCTCTGTGGGTTCTGTGCCCCATAGCCCATGTAATTGACGATAATGACGACGATCTGACATTCCCGGCTCGTGAGATCTCTCACCTTGAGCAGAATTGGACTCCCAACCGCAATGCGGTTTCTCCACAACAGCACAAGTTTACGACCCGCCGGCGCACAACTGATGTTTAAAAGTGAATTTTAGGGAGTCTGCTCGCAAAGACTCTGAAAACAAATCTAGATTAGATTAAGTCCAGTCCTATTCATACAGACGATTCATAGCTTGACAATTCAGCTGTAAACACTGGTGCAGTGAAAGGAGAATATATAAAAACCTATTTGCAGTGAAATAAAACATGTGACTACAATCTTAAATACAATAAATGTATGACTTAAAGAAATAGTTAACATGCTTCAATTTCATTCCAAACCCATGTTGATTTGTTATCTTCAGTGGAACAGAAAAATAGTTGTTTTAGTGAATGTGCATGCTGCTCTTTTACAGTAGAATGAAAATGAAAGGGGTTTTGGGCTGTCAAAAAGAAAATCACCATTAAATTGTCATAAAAGTGTTTCATATGATTTGTATGTTCTGAAGACATATGATAACTCATTCATGTTGTGTATAAATATGGAAAAATATGTCATGTTGAGGTCATTGATAATCATGAAATCAAAAATTGTGCCTTTTCACACTTTTATTTAGAGAAGTCTGGATTGCTCATTGCGTTCTAAACTGCAGGCATCTTTGACTTACAGCCAAAACATTGACCTAAAATGACGTGATTTGCAGCGTATCAGTCGCACTTGAATAGTTTTTAAGATAAATAAATGTATACATTAATTGATACTTAGAATGTTATCTGTAATGTTTATGGTCTTTTCAGGTAGGATAAGCGATATATGGATATCTTTAAGATGGATGTGTCTTCTGCACTGTTTATTAAGCACTGTTTATTAAGCATTCACATACAGTATATCTTATTAACAGAAATTTATTCGAATATACATTAAATATTACAATACATACAATCCCCTATTACTAAATTGCACTATACTATATTAAAAAGGTTTACCATGCATGCATCATCTTGTTCGGAGTGACAGTATAAATGCTTGAAAATAAAGCTTTGTATCTTTAAATCCATACGCAGTCAGCACCAGTTCTATGAATAATTTGTGAAGTGTGTATATTATTTCCTGATGTATTTTTGTTGACCAACTTCCACTTCAGACTCTTGGAGATTTTGAAAACCATTAAAAAGGCGGTCAGCTCAAATTCAATGGCTTTTTACTAGCATGACAGTTTGCATATGAATTAAGTCTTATTTGTATTGTTGAGCTAATTATTAATTTAACCAACATTTACTGCTTTAAAATACATGCTGCTAATGAGAACACTGTTGAATCATTTATAATGAAATAAAACAGTATTATATAACACAACATAATTACATAACCACAGTGAATAACTGTACATGACAAATTAAGTTGAATCCTAAATCTGTATTCAGATTTCAGAAGAATCATTTTGACATTTGTAATATAAATGCTCGTTCATTAGCTGATCTGATATTCACTATAATGAAGATGAAAGTAATTTCCAGAAACTGAAAGTGTTCATAATAATTAACTACAATTCATTTTGTGATTCCAGAAATTTCAAGAACTGTATGTAAAATAAAAAAAATTAAAAGGAATTCGTTATTGAGGGAGATTTTTTTTAAAGAAATGCTCTTTATTGTATGATCTGCTATTTTAATATACTAATAATTTATTAATATACATTTTATTGATAATAATGTAAATGCATTTAAGTCATTCTGCGGCCACTAATATAGAGGAGACTAAAAGCTCCACTTAAAAAACCCAAATGATTTTTAATGATTATTTAATTTACTTAATTAAAATGAGCTAATGCAACACAATTCTTTAACATTTTGTCATAACTTAATTTCATGTTCATTCCATTTAATTTTGTAAAATGGAAGTTTATTTTATCAATTTCTTTTGGGACTTCATTAATCATTTTTGTTGTTAAAAGTCACCAGTAGGTTTCTAGCTCCCAATATGCTTTGCGTGGGACTGGATTGGGAGTGAAAAAGGTTAAATTAAGTCTAATTGCCTACTTGTTTTGAGGAAGATCATTAAAGTGTTAGTTTTGTTGCAGTTTGTGGTTACTATTGTTTTGAAGAGTGGAGTTTGAGCTTAGTTTGATGTCCAATACCTGAAAACGTCTCGGGTTACGTCTGTATCCCTTGTTCCCTGAGAAGGGAACGAGACACTGCATCGTTAGAAACGACTCTTTTGGGGACACTCCCTAAAGCATAAATGAAACTATTCAAATCCTGATTGGTGTTGCGTCATGAAGTAACATGTGACGGCATACCGGAAGTATAAAGTGCTGCTCCCAGGTAGAGTCCTGCGCGGGACTGTTTTCTTCATCCCGCTCCCGCCCGCGCCCGCCGAATTTTTGACCATTACCGCCCGCTCCCGCAACGTATGTGTTACACTCCCGCCCGCTCCCGCAATATGTATGTCACTCCCGCCCGCACCCGCAAAACTCGGATAATTTATTCCCGCACAATAATAGAGATGCACTGACTTTGTGTCTTCTCCCGTCCCGCAGGAAAAAAACGCGTATTTGTATTGCTATTGTTAAAGAGATTCATGGGGTTGTTGGTTTCGTTTTCCTGGCCTGCATGTATTCTGACGCACTGATCAGGAAGATGAATTAGTAAATGTCAGACTTGCCTTGCTCAGGTTTTGTACTGTAAATACCTTGTTTAAGGTTCTTTTCCACATCATTGACATCTCCATCATGTCGTTAGGCTACCTCCCAATCCCGCAGGGGTTTTATTTGTCCGCCCATTCCCGCCCGCAGCAAAGTTCAAACCGCCCGCTCCCGCGAGATTTGCGTTGGGTCCCGCGGGACCCGGCGGGACTCAATCCCAATGCAGCCCTCTACTCCCAGGCATGAAGGGGCGTGGCAAGGTGACTCAGTGTCTCGTTCCCTTCTCAGGGAACAAGGGTTACAGACGTAACCCGAGACGTTCCCTTTCGAGGGAACTCGCACTGCGTTGTTAGAAACGACTCTTTGGGGAACGAATGCCCACTATGTCACACACCAAAATGCCTGCCCTTGTGTGACACTGTATCAGGCACAAGCTAGGTCGAGAGCACTCGTGCAACCCGCGTGTTAGGGAGGTGCAGACTAAAAAACCTGATTAAAGTGTGTGGGGTAGCCCAACGCCTCACAGATCTTCTGGAGGGGCACTACCGGGTAGAGGGCCCTAGAGGACGCCATGCCTCTAGTGTAATGATCCCTCATGGCCAAAGGTGAAGGCAGATTGCACACCTGGCAGGCCGAGGCAATAGCCTGTACAATCCAATTACTAATTGTATGTTTGGAAGCAGGGAACACCTTTTTAGGTGACCCAAAACACAGTAACAGTTGGTCCGACCTTCTCCAAGAAGAGGACCTCTCAAGGTAAATACTCAGTGCTCTGACAGGACACCCTTTCTTCTTCTGCCGACACATGTGGTGGAGGATGAAATGCCTGTAGGACCGTAGGCCGTGTCATGCTGGAAGGCACCTTGGGCACATAGCCAGGTCTCGGATGTAGGATGGCCTTAACTCCTCCCGGGGCAAACTCCAAGCAAGCTGGTGATACTGCCAGGGCTTGGAGATACCCCACCCTCTTAAGCGAGGTAATGGCTATGAGAAAAGCCATTTTGAGCCAAGTGGTTCGAAGAGGGCCGGGGATAACCCTTCAAGAACCACTGCCAGGTCCCAGGTAGGAACTCTGGTCCTGGTCGCCCGTCTCATCCTCCATGTACCACGGAGAAATCTTACGACCGGCTGGTGCCTCCCCAGAGGCCCATCACTTAGTGGTGCATGGAAAGCCGCGATGGCAGCCACGTACACCTTAAGTGTGGAAGGGGTGAGACCAGCAGAGAAGCGATCTTGAAGGAACTCCAGAACTGAAGCCACTGGGCAGTTAACTGGGTCTAACTCATGTTCTCTACACCAAGTGGAAAACACATTCCACTTTAGGCCATACAATCTCCAAGTGGAAGGAGCTCTGGAACTAAGTATGGTCTCGATCACTCCGGCTGAGAGGCCAGCATCTAGGTACTGAACCCCCTCAGGGGCCAGACCCACAGCTTCCACAGCTCCGGGCGAGGGTGGAATATCGTGCCTTCTGCCTGAGACAACAGATCCTTCCTCAGAGGAATCTGCCATGGCGGACCTACCAGGAGTGCTATTATGTCTGAGAACCATACTCGGGCCGGCCAAAACGGGGCTACTAGAAGTAGACTGACTCCCTCTCGATGGACCCTCTCCAGAACTCCCGCAGAGCGATCGGGGGAAATGCGTACAAGCGCAGCCTCGGCCACACCTGTACCATGGCATCCAACCCCAGTGGGGCTGGATGTGAGAGGGAAACCACAGTGGACAGTGGGACGTCTCTCGAGACGCAAACAGGTCCACTTCCATTGGTCCAAATCTCTCCCATATTGACTTCACCACATCTGGGTGGAGTCTCCATTCCCCAGGCCTCAGCCCCTGCCTCGACAGGATGTCTGCTCCCTGATTCTGAATCTCCGGGACATACAATGCTCTGATGCACAACAGTTTCCCCTGGGACCAGAGGAGAATCTGATGCGCCAGTTTGGATAGAGGGCGTGATCTGAGTCCCCCCTGATATTAAGTCTGGCCACAGTACGCGTCACAACCTCAATGAGCTCCTCATTAGCAGGAACGTGAACCCGGCGAGTCTAGTTCACGATCATCCGCCTCGATGCTGAGCACATCTACTTCCTCAGAAGCCTACAGTTCAAGTATCGGACCCTCATCACAGGCAGAAGAAGCCGCA